>NC_054537.1:93267989-93392989 GCF_017654505.1 Polyodon spathula
AATATCTGTATAGCACTGAGCCACGGGGTTCAGTTCCAAAATAATAATACTAATAATGACACACACTTTATACACACATGATCACAAGTCCAATAGTGAGTGCTCCAAGTGCAAGTGGTGATCTAACACAATAATTGGTGACAACAGTAGTGCAGTGTAGTCTGGGTTTGATGCTGGCTTAGCCCGACAGCTGCCAGATATTTAGCATAACAAAAAACAGTTAAACAGACAGCTAAGACAACTCTAAACACTCACGGTACTTTTCCGTTTGTACATCCTTTCCCTGTCTTTCTGTAACCATAACAAAAGAACAGATTGCTTTACCACATCCCCTGATATACCCTCAGTCACACCCCCTTCGGTAGCGAGTACAATCACGTGTCCTCCAATCCACGACTGACACATCGCCTAACACATTAAGGCGATGACTTCTGGTATTGTGACTCCGCCCCCACCTCCCACGGAATGAACTGCCAATCCATCCAGTCTGGGGCACACTGTTCCCGTTATACTGTCCCATAACAGGTCAGGAGGGAAATTGTTGAATAGGATTCATTCCCTCTCTGTCATAGCAGGTAAGTATAATCACTAGGTACTTAAGTAGGTGAGTATAATCACTATGTATTGAAACCTAAGGAAAAAAAAATCCACAGTTCCTTCACTTTCTATTGTGTGATCTAGTAATCGAGACAAGAACAACTTCCAATTAAAATCCTTGCACATCAAGATAGTCCATTGCATGGTTAACAAAACACTTGGATTCATGCTATAATAAATATTTTCATTGGCCTGGCTGACACAAAGTATTGCATTGTTTGCTTATTTACTTAGCCATCACAGTGGAAAAATAAGACAAAGTTATACTGTAGGTCAGCTTGTTAGTATGTTTTTGTTTTGCAAATACTCCCCAATCCATTAATAGGGTTGGCATTTGACCAAGAAGTAGGGATTTTAATATTGCTAGACAGATGTTTATAGGTTGACAGACTTGCCATGTTTCTCTTCCTGTTGAGCCAAATGAAAAAACATGTGATGATACTAGATATATTGTAGCACACAGGAGACATACAACAGGTGTCCAAAAAGGCAAAACAAAAACACTGGAAAAAACACAACTATAAATAAAAGATGCCGTTAAAATGCCTAGCACTGTTCCTCTTTCTAGGAGGTCCCACTGGGATTAAATTCCCTAAACTAATCCTTACTCCGATAAGAATTAAAACCCTTGATTCCAGTTCCAGTTTGGTTTCTTTCATAGACAACAGGTTTGTTGTCCAGGGTAGTGTGGACCACCCTGGTCTTTGGCTCGTAGCCTCTTGGTGTGTCAGCTGACCTCTTTTATTGCGAGACGCTCCTCCAGAAGATGCTTACTAGCCGGTCAAACCTCGGCTGCAATTCCTTGTGAACAAACTCGGCTGGCAGCATATCTCAGGCCTACATCTGGCTCTGTAATAAATACATAAAAACAAATAAACACAAAAGGAAAAATGTAACAACATTCACAGACATGTGCAGAGCCTCTGCCCTGCCACAAAGACACATGTATTTTATTAGAGAAATCCAAAGCTCAGCCTAGTAGCCACTGAATGCTCATCCCTGCTCTGACTCAAGTTAACACTAGATTAATAGGCCAGGTCCAGTAACCTCGGGATACGTCTGAGCCAGAGCGCTTTGAAGTCTTTCTATGTGATCAGTAGAATAAAAAATGTTGCTGAACAAAAAGCCAATGTAGATTGGGAGTTAAGTCAGGGTATAACACTGTTAAGCCAACTGAAGCCTGATGTCCAGTAATAAGGGAGCAGAACAATAAATCAAAACGCCAGAGCATGAATTAGAATTTCACACGCAGTGCTGCAGCAAGCTCTCCACTGATAAAAAGAGACCCACATAATAACATGCATAAGCTTCAGAATACAGCTCCTAATAAAAGACGAGACCTCAATGTCCCGCTGCCAAAGAACAAAACCAATCTGCGAACAAAATGAACCACAACGTTAAGAGCATACAGTGGGTGTTTGTTTTTCAATAGATATTCTTATACACATACTGTATTTCGAATGATATACCTCTCTCTAGCTTAATCTTCGACTTCATTTATTATAGACTGTTTAGTAAGATGCTTTAAATGTACCTACCATGTCTTTGAACTCCCTAACCCCCCTCGGAAAACAACACCAAAGTATTTTATAGTTTGGCTTCTTAGGGAATTACAGAAGGTAATCATGCTATGGTGTAACATACAGGATATGCTATATATTTCTTATTATTTTTCTACATTGATTCACCTTGTAATCATACAGTATGTATTCACAACACAGTGATGTTCACTGTGGAGTAGTGTGCAGTGTCAGGCAGCAGGGGGACAGCATTGACTGATGAAACCAGAAGTAGCTGGGAAAGCTGTTCCGATGCTTTTGTGATTGTTGCTTGCATCAAGACCTGTTTACAGCTCTCTTCTCCTCAAAGATGCCCTTATCCAAGTAAACCACAGGCTTTTGCAGCACATTCACTATGCTTTTAGCATGCTAGTACTCTGCTATAGTATGTTCTCACCATGGTAAACTGACAGAACTTGTATTCTGTAGACCTGTCTGAGAGGAGGTTTTGATGTCTTACTCCACACACCACCATCCAATAAGTGTCCCAATATTGATTGCAGAGTAGATTACATTAGGCCAGCTCAAAGAATTGTATCCCTGAACAGCCCAGAATCATCTTACAGTACTAGCGCATACCTGTGAAATGCCTGGGGGAGGTTTCAGATGGTTTTAACCTGACACTGGAGTTTAGACTTGAATCCACCATTCCAGTAGAGTACTGCAGTATAGCACCGTGTAACAAATTATTATTTTTTTGTTCCTGGGTAGTAAGTGTTATTTCCTAATGCTTATGCCTCAAAAGTATAGGAAATGGCTATTATTCCCCACAAACTTTGCTTTTGTGACCAGGACAGTGATATTTCAAAATATCACTATTTCCATAGTGACATTTTGAAATATCACTGTCTTGGTCATAAAAGCAAAGTTTGTGAGGAATAATAGACATTTTCTGTACTTTTGAGGCATAAGCAATTAGGAAATAACACTTACTACCCAGGAACAAAAATTGTGTTACATAGTGTATAGTCACAGACAAAAAGTATGTTAAATACAAGCGTTTAGTGAACATTCACCACTAATTAATAGAACAAAGACCAAAATACACAATTTCTGGTAGTTTAACAAACAATATTTATATTAAAAAAGCAGTTAAGTAATTCCAAGTATTAAAAAAATGACAACATTTTTATTTGGAATTTGAGAGAAATGTTGTCAGTAGTTTATAGAATAAAACTAAATGTTCATTTTACCCAAACACATACCTATAAATAGTAAAACCAGAGAAAATTTTGCAGTGGTCTCTTAATTTTTTCCAGAGCTGTATATCTCAAAGAGCAAGTTGCCCAACGTTTCAATATGTTGTACGTCTCTTTCTCAAGGGGGCCTGTGTTTGAATCAAAACATTGGAGGTATTTATAGATATTTGACTGCATTACAACTACTTGTTACTGTTTACATTCATTGATTGAAAACCATTACACAGTAATTAACTGCATTATAAAGTCAATAGCCTAGAAAATAGGTAATTATTTCCAACATCTATTAAAGAACACAGCAGATCATGTTCAAGGCAAAGGAGTTGAATTCACATTTGAGAAAAGCACTTGTAGCAAACTACAACAAAGGAGATGGCTACAGAACAATACATGGAATATGGAATATGGAAGAAATATGGAATCAAGAAATCCACAACCAGAGCAATAATCAAGAAGTACCACAGAACACATTCAACTGAAATACTTGAAAGAAATGAACATTCAAAGAAAATCCCATCAGTAGGTAGGAGAATTGTCTGAGCAGCTAAACAAAATCCAAGCTTATAAGCAGAGGACTTAAAGAAAGATTTGGAAGCATCAGCATCTGTATAAACACATCTGAACACAGAAGAATTGTATGTACGTAGACCTCACTGCAAACCACTTTTAAATAAAATTCTTAAAACAAGCCATCTTAAATAAGCCAAGAAATATGAAAAGGAATCTAAAATACAACTTTCCCCCCAAAATAAACCATAGTATGTTTGGAGAAAAAAGGGAAAGCCTTCAACGAAGAAAACCTTGTACTACAGTTAAACATGAAGGTGGTTTGATGATATGGGGGTGTTTATCATTTCAGGGACTGTAGATGTCATTGAAGATTGGGTGAATGCAGCCATGTATCAGTTAGCATTATACAAAGTACATTGATACCATTTGCTCGTAGACTGATTGGCAGACAGTTTATCTTCCAACAAAACAGCGACTTGAAGCATATGGCTAAGCCAAGTCTGCAATTCTTGAAGAAAATAAAGATAAAAGTTCTGGAATGTCCTTCATAAACACCAGATCTCAATCCAATAAAAATGCTTTGGATTGTTTTGAAAAGGCTGTAGCCAGGCATTGTGTATCCAATCTGTCTGAGCTGTAGAAAATATGGAAGAAAGAATGGGCCCAGATTTCACCAATAAGACGTAACATACTGGTTAAGAATTATTATAAACTTCTGAAGGCCATAATAAAAGCAAAAGGAGGATGAAATACTAAAGCAGGGAGGCAATACTTTTGTCATGAACAAATACTTGGAATTGCTTATTTGCTTTTTTTTTTTTTTTTTTTTTTTATAAATATTGTTTGTTAAACTACCAGAAATTGTGTATGTTGGTATTTTTCATATTATTTAGTGGCTCGTGTTCACTAAATGCTTGTATTTAATATGTTTTCTGGATTTATTTTATAGTAAGTGTTGGGTGCCAATACTTTTATCTGTATACTGTATAACATAACACTACTTGATTTTATTTATTTACATTTGTATAGTGCTTTTATACAGGGGTATCTCAAAACACTGTACAAAACATAGCAAAGAGAATGATACATTAAGATAAAATGATACATTAGCATAACATAACACATATACATCTACCACTGTTAGATCATAAGACAGATTAATAACAGTGTAGAATAATAATGTAAAATAAACAAATATAGTACATATAAATATAGGTGCCAACATAGATGTACTTATATACACTTTTACACACTAGTACTAATAAAAACTAGTAAGATAAAATAAAATGATGCAGTAATAGCACAATAAAAGCAGCAATTAAAAGTTACATTCAAACCCATTAAGATAAAAAGGTCAATTTATAATAATACGTTTTCAGTCTTGATTTAAAATCTGTCATGGTATCTGCTTCCCTGACAAATACAGGAAGAGCATTCCATAATTTTGGTGCTCTACAGGAAAAGGTATTACTGTCGTATTCCACCGACACCTGCTTACCTGCCCTATAAATACAACATGGCTGCTCTAATTGCTCTAATTGCAGAGACGAAAGGGACTCGGAAGATGTGTGCGCAGGATCTTTGGCATGGTTTCAGATCAAGAAACCACATCGAAGCACCGCTTGAAGAAGGAGGCTGTGCGAGAGCTGTTTCCAGTATTCCAATGACCCACTCTTCTTCTGATGGTTTTTGCTCCAACCCTGTTCTAAATTGTTTAATTAAACTACTTAAACCTCTATCCAGACCCTGAAATAGTTAATAATATCATTTTACATGTTAAACCTGGAGAGGAAGGCCCTCCACTGGCTCGTAATTTGCGCTGAATTGCAGTTACTGGAACCTTGCAGATTCAAATTTGGGTCCCATAAAAATTTCGCAGGGCTGCGGCATCACCTATTTTGACAGAAACCTACGACAGCCAGACAGCAACTGCAAATAACAATTTTCATCATGGATCTTGTTTTAGGACATGCCCTGACACTCATACTACTAGCTGCTCAAATCCTCTTGATGCATATACAGATTAATATCAAAGTACCGATTGCCAAGAAGGGAGACAACTAATTTTAGGGTGGTCAAACATATATTTTAATTTAAACAGAAAAAAATCTAAATAGATTTTTTTGATTAGTTTTAACAAACTTAAAGATATCTGAAACTAAAACTTTAAAACATTTTTTTAAAACCATTAACAAAAGCCTTTTAACATGCAAAATAACTCATTTAAACTCATTTTGAAACTAAAAAGTTGTCAAAAATAAAAAAAAATATATATATATATATATATATATATATATATATATATATATATATATATATAATATATAAAAAATATATATATATATATATTCTGCATTTTGTAATCTGTGTGATTACTGTGAATGCACCTGTACATATGCAGGAAAGATTTTTATTCCATCATATTAAAGACATCTCAGTTTCCAAAATATCTGTGTTAGATGCTATCATTCGATACCCTGGGAGTACAAACGTAGTTACATATGAGCAACTTGCAATATCGTCAATCGATTGTCAGTGGAGATATTGATGGTGGAGACACCACCACGACCACATTGGGAGACAGTGTGTAAAATAATAATAATAATAATAATAAATAATAATAATAATAATAATAATAATAATACATTTTATTAACAAGTTGCGTAACTTGTAACATTTTTTTTACCTTCTTTTTTCAATTCGTTCTGCTCACTAGATTGATCAATTTCTTCGACTGTTCTCTGCTGCATCCCGACAGTGGGGGTTCAGTAGAGAAACAACAAAACCTCATGGCAAGCCTTGAAACATCTGTAATACACAATTTAAACTGAATAAGAGCATCACTACTTATTTATATCAAATCAACTGTTAAAACATCTTTAGGAATTACACATTTGCCAAATCTGCCATCTTGCAGGATAAATGCAGTTATTATTTTTACGGATACGGTATCAAAAGGCAATAACAAAAACATTAGGTTACTTACGTTAACCCTGGTTCCCTGAAAGAGAAGATGACCACCACAACATTGGGATATGCCCAAACATAAGGATAGTTTACAAACGAGAGGAGGCCATTCGGCCCATCTTGCTCGTTTGGTTGTTAGTAGCTTATTGATCCCAAAATCTCATCAAGCAGCTTCTTGAAGGATCCCAGGGTGTCAGCTTCAACAACATTACTGGGGAGTTGATTCCAGACCCTCACAATTCTCTGTGTAAAAAAGTGTCTCCTATTTTCTGTTCTGAATGCCCCTTTTTCTAAACTCCATTTGTGACCCCTGGTCCTTGTTTCTTTTTTCAGGCTGAAAAAGTCCCCGTCGACACTGTCAATACCTTTTAGAATTTTGAATGCTTGAATTAGGTCGCCACGTAGTCTTCTTTGTTCAAGACTTCGGGTAGGTATTGCTGAGCTCTCTATACCAGAGCTAACGACAGGCCCCTTCCTGTGATGAAGCACTCAGTCCCGCCTACAGAGGGAATAAAACCGTCAGTCGCAGGAAGATCCTCCTAGTTTTCCATCGAAACCGTGAGGGAGACTGAAGAGACATCGTGGGTGGTGGTTGTCTTCTCTTTCAGGCAACCATGGTTACGGTAAGTAATTAATGTGGCAGCGTCTACCACATTAATGCGATAGAACCTGGAGAAAGTATGTGGCATAGCCCAGCAAGACACTCTCAGAACCAAGCTCTTTCATGGCAAGGGTCTCAGCCACTTGCGTCTCTGAGGAGAAAGAAGCCCCGTCATCCGAGGCCACTATGGACAGAGTGTCATAAGAACATAAGAACATAAGAAAGATTACAAACGAGAGGAGACCATTCAGCCCATCTTGCTCGTTTGATTGTTAGTAGCTTATTGATCCCAGAATCTCATCAAGCAGCTTCTTGAAGGATCCCAGGGTGTCAGCTTCAACAACATTACTGGGGAGTTGATTCCAGACCCTCACAATACTCTGTGTAAAAAAGTGCTATTTTCTGTTCTGAATGCCCCTTTGTCTAATTTCCATTTGTGACCCCTGGTCCTTGTTTCTTTTTTCAGGCTGAAAAAGTCCCATGGGTCGACACTGTCAATACCTTTTAGAATTTTGAATGCTTGAATTAGGTCGCCACGTAGTCTTCTTTGTTCAAGACTGAACAGATTCAATTCTTTTAGCCTGTCTGCATATGACATGCCTTTTAAGCCCGGAATAATTCTGGTCGCTCTTCTTTGCACTCTTTCTAGAGCAGCAATATCTTTTTTATAGCGAGGTGACCAGAACTGAACACAATATTCAAGATGAGGTCTTACTAGTGCATTGTACAGTTTTAACATTACTTCCCTTGATTTAAATTCAACACTTTTCACAATGTATCCGAGCATCTTGTTGGCCTTTTTTCTAGCTTCCCCACATTGTCTAGATGAAGACATTTCTGAGTCAACAAAAACTCCTAGGTCTTTTTCATAAATTCCTTCTCCAATTTCAATATCTCCCATATGATATTTATAACGTACATTTTTATTTCCTGCGTGCAGTACCTTACACTTTTCTCTATTAAATGTCATTTGCCATGTGTCTGCCCAGTTCTGAATCTTGTCTAGATCATTTTGAATGACCTTTGCTGCTGCAACAGTGTTTGCCACTCCTCCTACTTTTGTGTCGTCTGCAAATTTAACAAGTTTGCTTACTATACCAGAATCTAAATCATTAATGTAGATTAGGAATAGCAGAGGACCTAATACTGATCCCTGTGGTACACCGCTGTTACCTCACTCCATTCTGAGGTTTCTCCTCTAATCAGTACTTTCTGTTTTCTACATGTTAACCACTCCCTAATCCATGTACATGTGTTTCCTTGAATCCCAACTGCGTTCAGTTTGAGAATTAATCTTTTGTGCGGGACTTTGTCAAAAGCTTTCTGGAAATCTAAATAAACCATGTCATATGCTTTGCAATTATCCATTATCGATGTTGCATCCTCAAAAAAATCAAGCAAGTTAGTTAGACACGATCTCCCTTTCCTAAAACCATGTTGACTGTCTCCCAGGACCCTGTTACCATATAGGTAATTTTCTATTTTGGATCTTATTATAGTTTCCATGAGTTTGCATATAATAGAAGTCAGGCTTATCGGTCTGTAGTTACCTGGTTCAGTTTTGTTTCCCTTTTTGTGGATCAGTATTACGTTTGCAATTTTCCAGTCTGTCGGTACCACCCCTGTGTCAAGAGACTGCTGCATGATCTTGGTTAGCGGTTTGTAAATTACTTCTTTCATTTCTTTGAGTACTACTGGGAGGATATCATCTGGCCCAGGGGATTTGTTTATTTTAAGAGCTCCTAGTCCCTTTATCACTTCTGCCTCAGTTATGCTAAAGTTATTTAAAACTGGTTAGGAACTGGATGACATGTGGGGCATGTTGTCAGTATCTTCCTTTGTAAAAACTTGTGAAAAGTAATCATTTAATATATTTGCTATTTTTTTTTCTTCCTCTAAGATTTTGCCATTTGTATCTCTTAAACATTTAATCTCCTCTTTGAATGTTCTCTTGCTGTTGTAATATTGGAAAAATATTTTGGAATTGGTTTTAGCTCCCTTAGCAATGTTCATTTCTATTTCTCTCTTGGCCTTTCTAACTTCCTTTTTGACTTGCGTTTGCAGTTCCGTGTACTCTTTCTGCGTACTTTCTTTTTGGTCCTTTTTTAATGCTCTATAAAGTGCCTTTTTTCGCTGAATATTTTTTTTAATTGATTTCTTAAACCATTTTGGCAATTTAGTTTTACATTTAGATTTGTCTACTTTAGGGATGTAATTGTTTTGCGCCTCTAGTACTACATTTTTGAAGAACAACCATCCTTCTTCTGTGGGTGTTTTCTCTTTTTTACTCCAATCTACTTCTGTTAGTCTCTGTTTCATACCTTCATAGTTTGCTTTTCTAAAATTGTAAACCTTAGCTTTAGTCTTTACTTTTGGGGTTTTAAAAGACACTTCAAAGGAGACCATGTTGTGGTCTGAGTTTGCCAGTAGTTCTCTGACCTCTGTTTTAGTTATTCTAAAACAGAGGTCAGAGAAGTTATTCTTCGTTATTTGAAAAGACTAAATCAAGGGATGCCTCCCCTCTAGTCGGTGCCTTGACAAATTGTGTTAGGAAGCAGTCATTTGTCATTTCCACCATTTCAATTTCATCCTTCGTGCTACCCACCGGGTTTTCCCATTTTATATGGGGGAAGTTGAAATCCCCCATTAGTATGGCTTCTCCTTTGCTACACGCATTTCTAATGTCATTGTATAACAGATTATTTTGCTCACCGTCTAAATCTGGCGGTCTATAGCATGCTCCTATTATTATGCCCTTTGAATTTTTGTCCGTTATTCTGACCCATATTGATTCGGCTTTATTTTCTTTGTCCAGGTTTAACACCTGGGCTTCAAGACTGTTTCTTATGTATAGCGCTACCCCTCCACCTCTTCTGTCCTGCCTGTCTTTCCTATGCAGTGTATACCCACAAATATTATATTCGTCCCCATCACTTTCAGACAACCAAGTTTCAGTAACACCTATCACATCATAGTTACTTGTTAGTGCAGTAGCTTCAAGTTCTAGAATTTTGTTTCTGATACTTCTAGCATTTAGATAAATACATTTAATGGTTGTCTTACCTGAGTTGTTGTTCTTGTTTTGATGCGGTCTCCCTTCTGTTTTTCTGTTGATTTCTCCCCCCTTCCTTTCTAGTTTAAATGATTCTGAACCTGCTCGAGGATCTTTTCTCCAAGTAGACTGGTTCCTTTGTTATTTAAGTGCAGTCTGTCCCGTCTATACAGATAGTCCTCGTTGTAGAATGTGGTCCAATGATCAAGATAGGTGAAGCCTTCCCGTGTGCATCACATCTTCAGCCATGCGTTTTGATTAATTATTTCCAGCTGTCCATATGGTCCTTTGCAAGGTGCCGGTAGTATACCAGAAAATACCACAGTTTTGTTTTTTTCTTTTAATTTCCTTCCTAGCTCTCTGAATTTGTTTTGCAGGGATTTTGGTCTGTCTCTTCCAATGTTGTTTGTACCGATGTGGACGACTACTACCGGGTCATCTTCTGTTTGTTCTAGGAGCCTGTCTGTGTTCTCAGTGATGTGCTTGACCGAGGCTCCCAGAAGGCAGCACACTGTTGTAGTAAGGGGGTCCAAACTGCGAATTGAACTTGCTGTGTTTCTCAATATGGAGTCCCCAACAATCATGACCTCCCTTCTTTTTGCTGTCTGGTCACCACTGTAAATAGGGTCCTGGATGCTGTTCCTTTCATTCTCTTGTTGTTGGTTCTGCTCATCAAAATTCTGAAGTGACTCAAATCTGTTGGTTGTTTTGATTTCTGGTGGTTGTGTTTGACGAAGTTTCTTTTTTTCCCTGCTTCTGCCTACCTGAACCCAGCTGTTCTGATCTTCTATCTCCCTGGTGGCTTTCAGTCTGTTAGGGGTGATGCAGACTTCCATGAATTGTGGGTGTGCCAGTTCCTCAAGATCCTGTTGCTGTCTCACTTCTTCCAGCTCCATTTCTAGCATACTTACTAGTTTATGCAAATCCTGGATCGTGCGGCACTTTACGCACACTTGGTTTAGCTCCGCTGGGTTTTCTCGGATTTCCCACATCAAGCAGGTGTCACAGATTACTGGCTTGAAGACCATGTTGAGGTTTTTTTTTTTGAAGTTTAGTTTCTTCTGCAGCCGTCAACCTGCTTTCAAACTGCTTCTAAACTGCTCTGTACTTTTCCACGCCTGTACTTCTCCCACTCGCTGTTGCTTCCACTTGCTGCCGCTGGGAAGACTGCCTCCTGTGCCAGCTGAGACGAGCCTGCCCACCTTTCCTACACTCCCATGGGCGAGAGAGGGTATGGTGATTGGGGCTGCAGGACCTGGGCAGGGGCCTGTGGCACCTGTCTAGCCAAGACCTCCAGGACCTCGGTCATCTGGGCCTTGAGGTCCATAATGTCTCTTGCCTGCCTAGAGTGCTTCACGTGTCTCGCTTGTGGAGATGGGGAGCGACTGTGGACGGCCTGTGCATCAGGAAAACCCGACAAGGGTCCCTGGGACAGGTCATCTGGGGCGCTCCGAGCCGCTAGCGATCCGGCCATAGAGGACGGGGAGCTCACCCTTTTGGCTCTCTCTAGCTGGGCCTCCTTCAGTCGGGGCTGAAGGGCCTCACTATGCTACATGCCCTGTAACTCTCCAGGGCCATGGTAGCATGTAGCACACCCAAGCAGCGTACGCAGAGAGTGTGCTTGTCCTCCTGCGGGATTCTAGCATTGCAGACTGTGCAGGGATGAGACCCTGACATATACCTGGCCTTGCGGATCATTACTGAGGCACTACCTACACTGCTTCGAACACTGGCAAGTGTCAGTGTAGTGTGTACGATCACTGGTGTTGCAGCAAGGGTATTAACCTTGCACACCTTGTGCCGGTACCCTGTTACACTGGGTACTGCGCAGCACTACGTGTAGCTTGAGTAGTGCCTACACAACCAGTGTAACGTGCACCACGTGCACTGTTTGCATTGTGCGTCCCAAGCACCATGTGTATTAGGTACCATACACTACGTGAACGGCATAATTGCACTAGAGTGGCAGAGGAATCACCACATGTGCACAAGTCCACTGTGCGAACCGAGCAACGCACACACGAGTACTAAGAGCAAAAAGTGCACCTCGTACCCTGCAGCATTGTTGTGCACTACTACTGAGGCGCTGGACACCATGTGTCGCTTATGCTAAGCACTTAAGCTCCGAGATAATAGTATCACAGGTTATCCTTGCGCAGGGTCTACTCAACAGCGGGGATATGGCAAGGCCTAGCCCCGTGGAGGAGAGCCCAGCTAGGGAAGTCACTCAACAACGGCGGTACGGCAAGGCCTAGAAGTGTCAGGCCTGTGCGGCTGGCAGGGTCTACTTGACAACGGGGATACAGCAAGGCCTAGCCCGGAAGAGGACATGTGTATTCAGGAAGAGAGTAAAGAGAGAGTGCATTGTTTACAAGGCCTGACTCACCGAGGTGGTGGGCCTCTGTAGCCGGCAGGATCTACTCAACAGTGGGGATACGGCAAGGCATAGTCCCGAGGAGGACAAGTGTAATCTCAAGAAGAAAAGACAATCATTCGCGGATGACTGCACAGGCAGTCGCTCACATGACAGACATAGAGCGGCCTACCAGGCAAGCGAGGAAGCCGCTGAAAGACAGAAATTACTCTGTCTTTTAAGTCGTTGATTCCAGGAAAGCGGCAAGCCAGCTTTCAGCATGAATGCAAGGGAAATGCAACAAGACTCAATTCGACTCGAGGAGCTCTTTCCTTATCCACACTCAGCTAAACATAAAGGTCTGACCTTATCGTCTTGAGAGGGAAAAAGAGGAGGATCTTCCTGTGAATGATGGTTTTATTCCCTCGGTAGGCGGAGCTGAGTGCGTCATCACAGGAAGGGGGCTTTCGGCAGCTCTGGTATAGAGAGCTCAGCAATACCTACCCGAAGGGCAGGAATATCCCATACCTAATGTAGTGGTGGTCGTCTTCGAATTGAAAGGGAACTACCAACGTTACAGCAACTACAATAATGTTAACGCACTCGTGACAAGTACTTGCATTGTTGCACGTAACCTCATTGATAACTGCACAGAGTGTAATAACAATAAATGGAACATATTACAACATGTGCATTTTAACTGCTTAATCTGCAGGGGTTCATTGTTGTTAATCTTGGCCTTTTTTCCACTCTGCTCAGCGGGTGACTTGGCGGGTAAAAGTTCCAGTCTTTGGCTCTGGGGCTGTTTAAAAAAAAGGTAGCGTAGATTTATTTTTTCTTTGGTAATAGTATGCATTTCCGATGATAACAAAAAATAATTGAATGACGTTGACGTAGTTGATTTTGATTGGTTAATTTGCATTGCTGAGGTGCATACAGCGCTGCTGTTGGATGACAGTGACGGCTGAGTGGAACCTGAACTTTATACAGCCGAACTGTAAGATCCGGAGAAATCCAGTGAAACCAAACTCCATTGCTTTTTGTTTTTTTAAATTATGGTAATCCAATGTGCTTCTGATCTTGCGGTCTGAAGTGTTAATTGAGTTTTTTTGATGTCAGTTTGTGTAAAAATGAGGCAGCGTACATTTATAATTTTAAATATGTTTAAAATGTACCAAAGAAAGGTACAAACCGCTTTTAAATACTGATAAAGTAACTGATATTCGAAAGATAAGATATAGTTTAGTGATAGGTGCCTGTGTCTATGGATGCCTTTATTCTTGTTCAGATAAATAATGCTACATGTATGTATATATTCTTCATATCAAAATCAACAAAAAGAGGATCTTGTTCTCTTAAACGTTTAATAAAAAAAGTGACCAATTTAATAGAAAAATGAGACACATATTTATATAACGACTGCTGTATCTGTAAACATCTGTTTAAAAAAAAAAAAAACACATATGGGTGGTTACAACTCTACAGTATAATAATAATAATAATAATAATAATAATAATAATAATAATAATAATAATAATAATAATAATAAATACATAAAACGATCTTACCTTTGCTTGCGCTTGCCAGGCGGTTGTTCTTTGCATAGAAACGCGTACCAGCCCCCAGTGTTCTTACTCTTTCACTGCGCTCTCTCTCTCTCTCTCTTTCACTGCGCTCTCTCTCTCTCTCTCTCTCTCTCTCTCTCTCTCTCTCTCTCTCTCTCTCTCTCTCTCTCTCTCTCTCTCTCTCTCTCATCATCAGAAGCACCCAATATACGTACGTGTAACCTGCGCTATAGCTGTAAGTCAGCCGCCTCAGCAGCATCTCTCTGGCTTGGAAGGCATAGGCTCTAGTCACATCTCTGCTGCTGCTGCTTGCAAGCTTGTCAGTTTTTGTTACATTTAGTAGCAGCTTTTGCACCTTTAATTATTACATTGTACCTATCAGGAGTGCAAAATTCGTACACTGATTTTTCTTGCTTATTGGGAATATCTGAAGATCCTGGATTTGAGATTATCTGCACCTTCTACAAAGTTATCATTATTTTTCTGTCTTTCTCCCGGTTTGGATTGTGATGGAGTATCGCTATTGAGCTGGGATCTTGGAGATGAAAGGGTCTAGTTGGTGACACTTGCACAGTAGAACCAATTGCTGTTTGGATCAGAGACGAGAGAAAGGGGAGAGGAATAACCTTTGTATGCTCACATCCCTTAAAGAAATCCCTGCTTTGTATCATCACATCACCGCTGTTATTTTCATACATTTGGAAGGTGCAAGAGGGAAGCGCCATTAAAGGAGGACTGTTCCTTAACGGGATATCCTAAAAGAAAGGGACTACTGATTACATCTCTTTGGTGTTTATTGTATAGTGCAGCTATACTAGTATTATTATTGGGGGCTTCTGGATCCACACTAGTCAACCCTATCTGCAATGCCAGGGCAGTAAAAGGGCGGCTCTGTTCAATCGCCCCGTTCAGCTAGCATGGCTCCATCCCAAAGGAAATGCAGATCGAAGGTGTTTGCGGTGTCGGGATGCATGCTGCTATTTGCCTTGTGGTATGGACCTGTATCTGCTTCGGTACCCAGGGAGAGGACTGGCCACAGCGGGCACAACGCCGGGTACACGAGTGACGGCAAGCAGTTGCCCATCATGGTACTGATGCCGATGAATGAGACAGCGCCTATGAGCAACATTGGCCAGGGTATACACCCGGCTGTCCTGCTGGCTATTCAGCACATTAACGAGTCCAAGCTGTATTCTTTCTCGTTGATCCCCGAAATATACGATACAGAGGTAACCAGCAGTATTTTGCTCTTTTCGGCTTTGCTCTTTGTTGATGGTAAACATTATATCAACACGATAAACTGGTGGCGGGCAGTGCATTGATATTAAGCTGTGAAGTCGTAGTTTTGCGGGTGTTGTCCATTACAATTCTGAGATGGGTTCAAATTACCTGTGCAGTCGTTACTATACACTTACACTGTAAGCCTTGCATTGTGATCTTTATGAGGATAAAGTAAGAATGCCACTTCTTACATTGGTACAATACTATTATAATAACACACTTTTTAAAAATAGATTGATATTACCAATTACAAAAACAAACAGGTATTGAAACAAGCATAAATAGAATAAGACGCCAACGGTGTAGATTGGTTTTAGGATTTTGATAGCTGTAATTACATTGACGACTGTTAACATTGTTTATGGCTTTCTCTAGCAATACAATGTATAAGAAAACATTGATTGCAGTCCTTGGCCATTGCGCATACTTCTGAAAATGCCCCCCACGCTCTGTATAGTTATGCCAGCATTGTTGTTGCGGTTTCACTCGTCTTTGGTTAATTGCTATTGGTGTGGTTAGTATTATTTATAAAAATGTTCGTGTATTGCATCAGGCTGGATTTTTTTTATATGCAAAGATTAAGCATAAGCTGTCCTGACATCAGTGGATGCTGTGAATATGAATGGGAACTCAATGTAATGAATTGATATCATTTTACAAAAAAAACCCGGCCATTATTAACTAGGAACTTCTTGTTGACGCTGTTTGCAAAAAAAACAAACAAACAAAAAAAAAACAAAATCACTTGGCAACAACAACAACAACAACAACAACAACAACAACAACAACAACAATAATAATAATAATAATAATAATAATAATAATAATAATAATAATAATAATAATAATAATAACAAAAACATATATCCTTAATCCAAAACGACCATGTTTTAAATTCAGATAAACACATACTGTTGCAATTATAATCTTTGATTTACAGTTCCCAGTATATTCAGATGTATACAGAATTGCTCCAGGTCCTTGCTGCTCTCAAATTCTTTTTGAATTGCAACAATAATATTGTCCGATTTCTTTCTGGCTTGAGATAGTGCATCTTATGCAGGTTATTCATGTTATCTGGTACCATGGAGTGGGCATTTGTCTCTATTTTTGTTTTTAAATGTGTAACATGGGCGCTGTCGATTTTCTGTTTTACCTGAAGATGGCAGTAATTTCTTATTCAAAACAGGATCATGCAGTTTTCTGGGATTCCTCCAGCTAGCAAATTAAAATCCACATAAGGGGTTTGTAATTATTTTAATTACTACTACGGTTTGTAAGCCTGTTCTTGTCTTTACCAGGAGCTGAGTGGTATTTGCATAAAATAATTATAATACCTGTTGAATTCAGGAGGAAAGACTTGAAAATGTGGCAGTGGCATGAGGCACAGACCTAGACTAGAGAAGCTAATTTGCTATGGAGTGTGAATACACATTTCCAATGGTTATAAATGCTCCTTTTTAACAATTTGATATGCAAACAAATGGCAGCATTACCCATGGATCTGCTGTAGCTGAATTATACACTTGGTCTAGGGGTGAAATTCTCAACAATAAAAAAGCACAGGTACTCCTATGCGCATCCAGGTGGAGTAGACCTCTGGTTTATTTTATTTTATTCCTACACTAAACAATACAATTTAGACAATTTCAATGCCAATGAATACTTCTAAAATGTATAGATATCGCTACACAATATATTTTTAATACAAAATAAGCCTTAAAAAATGATTTTTTCAAACAGATTTACTAGTCGTCATGGCAAATGCTTAAATTATTTATGAAGCTGAAAGTTCCAGTTTTTTAATAATGTTATTTTCAGATTAAACTAAATAAACTCTTCAAAAAAGAAACGTGGAAAAGGGGGAGCTGAAAAATAAAAATAAAAATAAACACAATTTGAGGTTTTGTTTACTCTCCTCATAACAGAAAACAGGATCACAACAAAAATGTTGATCACTATACATAACATTTAATTTGCAAGTTGGGCCAGTGTTTCCTAAATGTGACGCACACTGCATCTCTATCCCCTATTCTGACTTGTGTGTCTGTCACGCAAGGTGGTAAATTGGTGTAAGGCAAACCACGTTGTGATACGTATTTCTAATATCTATCGACTATTTGTGGCAGGGACACAGGCGTGGACTGATGCATTCGAATTAATGTGCAGCAATGTTCGCTTAGATATTCAGATAGCTTGGTGACCAGACGGATGCAGCAGCTGGCGGAGGTGCGAGCCCCGTTGACCGTGGAGCGATGTCTGGGTCACCAGGGGGAGCGGAGCAGGAGACCAGGTGACCGACTGTGCCTGGTGATACAGCGGCCTGGGAGCTAGGCCCACTGACTATTAGGTCTGGACACCAATGCCAGTGTCTGAGAGCCTGGGTTAAGGGCTCTGATCCATAGGCACCGGGTCGGAATACAGGGCTGGTGGTCTGGGTTGTGGTAGAGGTGGTCCCCTAGCTTCATTCTTTAGCTTGGTGGTCAGGGCGATAGTGCACGCCTGGACTATTGGCGTCATCACTTGCAAAGGGCACTCCGGCAGTTACAATACTGGGCACTGTGGACGTGGACATGTGGCTGGCTTTTGCCGTGGTCCCCTCAGCAACAGGTATTGTGGTGGCTGAGGTTAGCCCGTAGTAGCTCTGCTGACTCTGGAGCCAGTGGAAACTCCTCCCCTTCTGTCTCTGGAGACAACAGTGGCTCCTCCCCCTTTTGTACTGGAAACGACAGTTGCTCCTCCCCCTTTGGCTCTGGAGATGATAGAGGCTCCTCCCCTTCCGGCTCTGGAGACGGCAGTGGCTCCTCACCTTCCGGTTTTGAAGGTGGTTGAGGCTACTCCTCTTTTGGCTTTGGAGAAAGTAGTGGCTTCTCACTCTCTGGCACTCAGGCAGGCAGCACCTCCCTCTCTGGCCCTCAGGCAGGCAGCACCTCCCTCTCTAGCACTGCTGACGGCACCATCTCCTTTGCTCACCTCCAAGAATGGCCACTCCTCCCCTTCTTCCATTTTGGGTCAGGCAGTTCAGTCTTCTCTGGCATTCTGGCAGGCAGCTCTCCCTCTTCATCTTGGAGGGGCAGCATACAACCATGTGCCTGAACTTCCTGCACACAATGCACCAACCTTGTACCCCCATAGCATCTTTCAATCCATCATCCCACTGGGTCCGGGATGCAACGTGGTTTCGGCAGATCCAGTTATCATTTTTTTTTCAACTGCAGTCCTGCTCAGAGTCTCTAGGGGGCATATCCCACAGTTAACACCAAAAGTGACAGGATAGCATCATGGCCCAAGTTGTTACCGGTAGGAAGGAGACTCAGAAGCTGGAAAGCTGCAGTTTAAGTGCTAAAGCACACATTTATTAATCCCACAGGAGGACGAAACAACAATAAATAAACAAATATGGCAGAAGGGACAAAATAAATACTTAAATACAAATCATACATGAACCAGGCTGAGCTATGCCTTCACTGGCATTCTTTCTCCAAACATCCCTCAAACAAAGTTTTTTTTTTTTCTCCCTTTTGTACAGGTGCTCATTCCCCAGTTAGCACCAGTTACCTCATTAGTGAATGACCACACCTGTGATTGCTTGCAAGGATAAGATTTAACCCCATCTCTGCCCCAGGGGAGGTACAATCCTAGTGTTAGGACATACAGAGGTCTGTCTGAATGATTTAAACATTTGGTAGATCAGTTTGCTTGCATTAATCGCACTGCTGTTTTCCCTTGCAGTAATTACACTATGTAACACAATTTTTGTTCCTGGGTAGTAAGTGTTATTTCCTAATGGCTTATGCCTCAAAAGTATAGAAAATGGCTATTATTCCCCACAAACTTTGCTTTTGTGACCAGGACAGTGATATTTTGAAATTTACCTATTTCCAGTCAGTGCTGAGTAAACTTGGAGTAACTTCTAGAACTTTCTAGGAACTTTCCAGTAATATAAATAGTAGTATAAATATAGGGGCCTTTAGCCCACCAGTTCAGTTTAGTTCCAGCTGCCTAAGTGGATACATATCTGCATTTTTCTGAGATGGCATCAAGAGGCTGCAATGGTAGCATTCCTGATGGGTCTCCAAGGCGGTTTTACCAAGTTTCCCTGCTATCTTTGCCTTTGGGATAACAGGGACACCAAGGTGCACTACCAAAGGCGGAACTGGCCACAGAGGACCGAGTTCTCTGTGGGGAGGAACAACGTCAAGTGGGAGCCACTGGTGGACCCCTGGAAGGTGCTGATGCCACCACTGCACATCAAATTGGGCCTTATGAAACAATTTGTCAGAGCTCTAGATAAGGAGTCGGTAGCCTTCAAGTACCTTCAAGACTTCTTCCCTAAGTTGTCTGAGGCAAAGGCCAAAGCCGGTGTCTTTGTCGGACCACAGATAAAGAAGATCCTGGAGTGCAATGAATTCCCCAAGAAGCTCACTAGTAAGGAGGAAGCGGCTTGGAACAGCTTTGTCGCAGTGGTTCGGGGCTTCCCGGGCAATCACAAAGCCGAAAACTATGTGGAACTGGTTGAGACACTGGTGAAGAACTACAGCACAATGGGCTGTAGGATGTCCCTCAAAGTCCATATCCTTGATGCTTATCTTGATAAATTCAAGGAGAACATGGGAGCGTACTCGGAGGAGCAAGGCGAGCGCTTCCACCAGGATATACTGGACTTTGAACGCCGCTACCAAGGACAGTATAACGAGAACATGATGGGAGACTACATTTGGGGGCTGATTCGTGAAAGTGATTTACAGTATAATCGTAAATCTCGAAAAACTGCTCACTTCTAAATCTTTTGTAGTCATTTTTGTATTACTTTAGTATAAATACATGTTAATTTGGATTCATATGTTGTTGTTTTTTTACTTTATGTGAATGAAAAGACACAAATTTGCCTGTTTTCTCACTGGAAATAGGTAAATTTCAAAATATCACTGTCCTGGTCACAAAAGCAACTTTTGTGGGGAATAGTAGACATTTTCTATACTTTTGAGGCATAAGCAATTAGGAAATAACACTTACTACCCAGGAACCAAAAAAAAAATAATAATAATTGTTACACAGTGTTATCAACCCCTTTAATAATATCACTAAATACTGTAGAGGCTACAATTGCCTTACACTGAACAGAGGTGCAAGATAAAGCATGTTTTGTAGGGTCAGTATTAGGATCTGACACTCTTCAGATTATATAAATAGATCCCACATTTTTAGGAAATTGTAATTGTCATTGAAAAGCTTCTAAACATATGTTTATTTTTTGCCTTTAAACCTCATGACTTAACATCTGGTTCCACAGACCCTGGTTAAGTTTTAGACTACCTTAAGGTTCTATTTACTGCAGGGTTTTTATTTTCTAGGGTGACTTGATGGAAAAAGTAACCACCTAGGTTGCTGTAGCTGCAGCAATGGTTATTTGTTGATGTAACTGATTGCGATCATCTACATCCATTAGTACTGTGTTAAGAATGAATAGATACTGTAACTGTTCCTGTATTTGAAAACATCGTTTTCACTCTGGTTATTTGTGGGGCAGTTAATTTGGCTCCCGTTAAGCTTTTGTTTTGTTGTATTGAACTCGTGGCATAGTAACGAGAACTTTAGTAGCAAGTGATTTTCAAACGAAATGTGTTAATTAAATCAATCCGTTAACACTTTGAAATTGAGTCAATGAGGTTGTTAATGAACGCATTTCTCTTTAAAAAGCTTAATTGTCGCAGGTCACCTACATCACTTCCTGTCTCAGTGACTAGATAAGGGGAACTCATTAATCAAAATGCATGTCAACGAGATCAAGAAAAATGAATGGAAGCATAATTCGCAGTTATGGAAACTACTAGCATATAGGGAGGCATCTCTCCCACCAGCTAGCAGCAGCCAAATGGAAATAAAAATAATGGGAATATCTATTTTGTGTATAATTTGTAAACTTAATTAAAAATTGTGCATTTTCATGCAGAATGTACATTTGTTTAGAACACTTCACATATAAAATTCAGATTATGATTACCTGACGTGTGGGTAAAAACACCCAAGAACTCGAGAGCGGATGTCTGCAGACTACTGGCCTCTGGAGGACAAAGACCAGACCAGCATATCTCTGCCCCCGAGCTCACTCGGCGTCTGACCTGTACGGATCGCCGCAGAGAGGTTAAGAGAAATAGTCTAAGCCGGATCCTACCTCCCCAATCCCAGGAGCGACAAAGCCAATGCGGCGCCCCCACGAAATCCCCAGTGAAGATCGACTACATTGCACAACCAGGATTCGGGCTTGCTATCTCTGATTGTATGACTCGCCATGTATGGCGCGTGCTTTTACCAGGTGAGTCATTCAGGAACCCGATTAATGTGCATTTTTTGGTTAAAAAGAAAGAAAAAAACATACGCCATCTATCTATATTGGTTGGAATTTATTTTCTGATGATGTCATCTACTTTTGTATGTATTTTAGTATGTACGATTGTAGGCTATAAATACATACATTTGAAGTGCCATTTGGGTTTGTAGTTGTTAGTTATTGCATACATGTATACCATGCATGTATCACTTCATTACATATTTATTAAGCTTTTAAAATTACGATAGAACTCCCTACCCAATACACAATTCATTTATAATTAATTGTTCTGTGAATCTTCTAAACATACATTTTCTCTGGTACTCTCTACTCGCCTCCGCGATAAATAAACTCAACATGATTAGAAGTAGCCACCGAACACTTACAGTATTACAAGAACATTTTATATGCATACAAACATGTGAAGGTGACAGTGTACATTGTACATGAAGTGGTAGGGGGAGTCTGACAACATTACTAAAAATGTTTAGGCAAAATCCATGTGAATGGTCTTGATCACATTCCTAGTGCATCGCTGTGTGTCCTTGATGCCTGTAGATAAGATACAGGTGTTAAAAGCCAAGGATGCATTGCAAATCCACAATCACCTAAGGATACTTTATTGTAATATCTAATATGCCATTTTCTATACCAAGATTTCAGTTGTATAATTCAAATAAAATCTACAATGGAAGACAGCTGTCATATAATGTGCATATGCAGAATTCAAATAGGCTACCGTTGCATTGATCATTTATTGGAAGTAGGGCCTAACATTACACTTTGTGCAAATGACAGTATATAATTTTAGCAGCACAACAAACATTCCGTAAGGTTACAAATGGTTAAAACAAGTGAATAAATAGCCTTCATAACCACAAGTATAGAAAAGGCTAAAATATTTTCATAATTACAAATATTGAATTATTTATGTTGTATGAAATTAACACTGGCCCTGTACACTCTCTCTCTCTCTGTATCATCAAACGCAGTCTGTTAAATTTCTGTTTCAAGGTGAGTTATATACTGTTTCATTAATTAAAACCCTCCTTTTCCATATGCAAATGAACTCCTATAAAATTATAGCAAGGATTTGCTTTTAAATTTCTGCGCAAACAAAAGAAACACTCGCAAGAAGCCCTGCTTGTTAAGATATTAACATTATTTTGTAAATCAACATCATTTCAGAAATCACATTACCATGATTATTTAATAACAAAATAGGCATAACGACCGCTTGAAAATGTCAAAATCAATGCTATATACCGATTTCTTCCATTTAATACAGGAGTTATCATTTACAACCTTTTGAAAATTCTAATCTGTGTAGCCTGGCAATAAACTTATTAATAAAATTGAGATTAAAGGACTGAGTGTTGCTGTAGCGTTATAAGCCAAGTGTAAAGGGTCATGAAATACATTATTCCTTTTAAAATGAGTTACAAAGGGGAGGAAACGGAAAGTAATTTGATTCATCGAGATCTAGTCTTACATCTTTGTAACCTAGTAGCGTTAACCTCTCCACTGTCATCCATGCACCAGTAAAGTTATTGATGAACGGTAGTGCATGTTTCAGTCACATCATTGTCTTTGTTTTTTCTTCTTTTGAAATCAATGCTGATTAAACCCGGTTAAAGCCCCTTTGGAAACATTCAGTCGGACCTTTTCCTGACCCCTGGGAGAATTGATTAACACATTATATTGCATCAAAAACTGGCTCATAAATTCTATCTTGTCTCTTAACATGAGTCATTGTAAAGAGTGCACATTTTTTACACACGTTGCCCACTCCCCTCAGTCAACCCACCTATAGAACACCGAACTTAATTTCATTGTTCATTTAAAAAAAAAAAAAACAAACAAACAAACAAAAAAAACACAGTGATTAGTAGAACATCTACTGGCAGCAGCCTTTTTGAGGTTTCCTTTTACCAGTACAAATTATACTGCCAGTAAGATGCCAAGAAAAGACCAGTAGTTTAACATCAGGGCTGAAGTAAGAGAACTACTTGTATTTTATTGACTTTATAAGTTTAGAGTGATATGAGTTGTAGATATGTAGATGTTGTTTTGTGAAGTTACTGGCAGCAGTGGAATCAGCTGCCCTAGTGATTTTTTTTTTTTTTTTGGTGTTTATATGATGATGCACTTGCACAGTCTTTTCTCATGCACCATAAACCAATTCATTCTGTTCAGAACAAGGGAACCAAACTGTCCCGGATTCTTAACACAAAATCGCCCGATATGGATTTCTGCATTATCAAGCACAGTTTTCCAGACTATCAATTGTCGTGTTTCTAAAATTCACTTTTAGACTTATTTATAAAAAGTTATTTTTAAATGTTTTGTTATCACCGCGCCCCCTTAGAAAGTTTGGCAAGCCATTATTGAGAACTGCTGATCTAGAGCAGAGGTTCTCAAACTCGGTCCTGGGGACCCCCTGTGGCTGCTGGTTTTCATTCCAACTGAGCTCTCAATTACTTAACTAGACCTTTAATTGAACTGATAATTTGCTTAATTAGATTGTTGTAATTTTCAGCACTTAAACAGTTGCAGAGTTCAAGGTACTTATAGATTGTGAAAGATAACATGTGTTTGTCATACACACATACACACATGCAGGATTGCATTGGTAAGGAAGTTATGTGGCTGACCTATCAAATATTCGATATCTTTGTTTTTATATAGTGTCTTTCATAGTGGATCACATGACAAATCACTTTACAGAGGTAGGCTGTGAACTGCATTATGTACTTTGTTAATGCAAGTGTCAATGTATCTAATAAAATAAATAATTAAGCTTATTTTTAGGAGCTTTCACCTAAATTTACAATGCTGTATCCATTTTTTAATGTCTTTAAAAACATACTCTTTAGAAGTTAAGCATTGTGCATTATTATTTGTTTATTTAGCAGATGCCTTTATCCAAGGTGACATTTAGAGACTAGGGTGTGCGAACTATGCATGCATCACTTAAAACAATGTTTCACCTGAAAGACAGAACACAAGGAGGTGAAGTGACTTGCTCAGGGTCATAGAGTGAGTCAGTAGCAGAGCTGGGATTTGAACTGGGGACCACTGGGTTATAAACCCCTTTCTTTAACCACTGGACCAATACATTTATCTTATAATGGTGTATCTTTGAATAGGTTAGAGTGATTCAATAAACTAGTATATTTTTTGGAGAGAGCTCTAATGTAGATACCTTACATTTGGCTACAATTAAGTTAATGATGTGGTTAACGTACATATGTTGTATGTGTTTTCTTGATGTACATATAGGCATTGTGCTTGTGATATTTAATCAAAGACTAAACATGAAAGACAATTCGACACATTTTCAGATAACTTTTGACCCTTGGTTTATTGGATATCCCCCATTCTGAAGATAATGTAGAATTGAGTCTTGAATTGAGTGCTGATACCCTATGTATTAAGTGTCTGCAAGTGCAAGCGGGTGCGTAT
Source organism: Polyodon spathula (assembly GCF_017654505.1). Taxonomy (NCBI): domain Eukaryota; kingdom Metazoa; phylum Chordata; class Actinopteri; order Acipenseriformes; family Polyodontidae; genus Polyodon; species Polyodon spathula. The sequence continues at coordinate 93,293,471 of NC_054537.1, forward strand.
TTAATATGAGCTGTTCAAGTGTGCATCTTAAAAGTTGCGGTAATGGGGCCAGCGTACTAAGAGTTGATCATTAGCATCTCATTGACCTCTGAGATGCTCCTGATTACACATGCAGACCAGATGCACCTGTGCATAATGATATATACTAAAGAGAGCCTCTACTAGCTCCATTACTTGCATATGCTTAACTTTGTTCCACTTAGGACTTGGTGTAAATGATGTGACGGGGCTATAAAAAGGTGTGCTTGTGTGAGTGTGTTCTCCAGACAGAGATCAGTCATGAGAAGCCGTGACTTACGGTATTTCTATCATGGGCAGATGTGGAAATAACATTTAAATACTGTATGGCATGGCCTTTAATGAGACATCTTGTTTATACCAAGTTTAATACATGCCTTTGGGGAAATAAATATGACGACTCGCATATGATGACTTGCATTTGTGTGGCTTAATTAGTTTATGAAGAGCTATATTAAAAATAAATTGTATATTTTATTGTAATGCGGTCAGTGTTTTCGCTGTTGCTTGCTTCTGTTGTGTGTCATTTGTTTAATTTTTCAATAATTGTAAATAGGATGTTAGTAGTTAAAACACAACTGCACAATATGATAGAGTGACAGATACGCAGAAGATCATACTGCTATAATCTCTATGGAACTATAAAAATGTTGCTAGTACTACCCGCGTTCCATTGAGCTCAGTTGTTCTTGCTAATTCAGCATTTTAGTCATTTGCTAATCTTAAAAAGAGTGCATCTCCAGCTGGACTGTATAATTTTTCTGAAACAAGTTGTGTGTGTACAATAGTAAAGTGACTACAAATTCCTTACAGGGAGAGGAAAGCAAATGTTTTTTGTTAAGGAATGTATAGCTAGAAAAAGAATGTGCATGTTTTATCATCGTTTGGTATTAGTGATGAACGGTAATGAAAAGTAAAACATATTTGTAATTTAAATAAGGGTGTTTAAATATTAAAGGTGTCCCTATCAAAACCTTCATAGTTCTTTTAAATTATATGCAGTATGCAATATAATGCATTTGTGTTGCACGCTGCTGAAAAGAAAAAAAAAAGATGTTGCTGAAGTGAAGTTTCTGTAGCCATGAGAACGATCTGTTGACTGTTATGATCCCATTGCCTGTGAAATGGTTATGACGGCATTATACCAGCATAGATTGTGCAATTTTGTGCTCTGTGAATGGGTATTGAAAGAATTATTTAGCGTCTCTGAGATGGCTCAGTAGCGGCATTTGTGTGTGAAAGTGGTATTGGACACGGTGCCAGGATTTCAAGCAACAGCCACACAATTACCCCTTCAGCCAAATCCAGACCCGACACTATTCTGATGCACAGGTGCAGTTTTCAGCACTCTGCAGCCCACAACTTTTGATATGCGCAACTCAAATTAAATGCATGCCCGCATTTAGTTAGTACATAGCCCCCTATGTATTAACTGCTGAGTTTAAAAACATAATAGATGCTAAATATATATATCAGAAAAAGTAACAATTACTTATCTGAACCAGCTCTCCTGTCAGGTCTGTTTCTGAAAGGAAAAATGCCATTGAGGTCTATAGCGCTGTTCTTTTGTGCCCTTGAGAGCGGGCCATGACTGCATCACAGGCTCTACGAGCAACTTTGTTATATCTTATTCAGGTTCTGGGTCTTTCGAAGGTAAATACTCATACGGTAATGGTTACATTTCATACTTGAAGGAAAGAAGATCACACGCTGTTGTGCCCACTCTACATAAGTGCTGCTTTGTGGAGCCTTCTGACTGTCCTTGTCTACAGGCGCCAGATTATGTGGGCCCATGGAGGCCGGGCTCCACCAATATTCTGGAATGTGGGCCCAGCACCACCAATGTTTGAGCTGATATATAATAATTTGACATACCTTTTGATCAGAATGATATCAATGTACACAATATGTTTTTAAATTCCACCTCATAATGGTGTAGCTATCGAATAACATTCCACATCGGATGAGTTTAACAGGAAGATCTATGTTATTTTAACTTTGTTGGAAGTGAAACTTTTGAGCCCTAGTCATTGGCGTAAGCCTTTCACAGACCACCGGCTCTCTCACAAAGTGACGAAACCAGAAGTTGACAGATTGAGTCAGGGTCCTCTTTCTTTTGTCATTTCCATATTCAGTATTATGTTTGTGTATTTTATTTTTGTATTAAATGTTATGACAAACATTTAGGTGTATTATGTCCCTGAATGACTGTGAAAAATGTAGAATTAAATGCTGATTGATAAAAAGGGCGACTCAATATTTACCAATGTAGCTCATGATATACGGAATTCTCTTAGGTTTCAGTATAGCATCAATTGATACCTATTTTTGCAATTTATTGATTTTATTCTTATATTTTATTTATGACAATTGAGATTCATTACTATTATTGTATTTTGAGTTATTCTGTCTATACTGCTACTTTAAAAACGATTCAGAGCTGGTGACACAATCTAAAACATGAAGACAAAGGAGCTCGGCTCTTTTGAACAGTGGTATTAGCGCTATGCTTCAAAGTGGGAGGTCCCAGGTTTGTGTTCGAGCTCTGCCTCTGAGAAGCCCCTTCTTGTGGGAACTGAGGTTCACCACAATATTGTTCATATTCAATGGGGCTTTGCCTTTTATCCTCTGTACACCATTGTATAGTACAGAGGTGGCCAAACTTCTTGACCCTACAAGACGCATACCAAAATTTTCATATGGCCAAGAGCCACAAGACTTGTGAGCAAGACATTTTGAACACAGGTACTGTAATGTATGCTATGGCAAGAGACTGCATAGCTTCAATAACTGAACACTTTCGACTCTGGAGTACCGTCTGACTGTTCCTGTTCTAATGCTAGGCTTGAGAGATCAAAAGAATCGGGGATCATTATGGGAAATATTTTCTGCTGTGTCTTCAGAAGATGTTTCTGGTTTCTTCTGTGTTTTTCCATCAGACATGTGAACTATATAAGACCTCGGTGATGCATGTCTGTCAAGAACAACTGCAGGTATTCACTTCTCATCACGCTTGATTCGTGCTCTGTCTCCTTTCTGAATGACTGGTAACTCCTGTGCATGTCTATCAGGAAAGTCCGTCTGGGTGAGCTTCCTTGTTTTCAGCTTATTTTTCATGTCAATCTTCTGCTCAGGTTTTAACAACATTGCTGATGCTGGTAACTTGGATTTCAATCTGCGTTCCGTAAGTACTTGTGCAGGGTAAGATTCAATTCCATCCAGAGGTGTGCTGCTGTACTCTAACAGAGGAATGTAGGGTCTCCACCACTTTCTTCGTCTTTCTTCAGTAAGTTTTTTACTGTCTGCTTGACTGTTGGATTGTAGGAATCCAGGACTAGATGTGAAGTGTTTGAATTCCCAGTTCCCTGCAAGCCTTTGAGCTTGAAAGCTGCTGTCCATTATCAGAAATGACCAGGTCTGGTATGCCATGTCTGCAAACGTTGACTTCATGGCTGTGATGACGGTTTTGCTTGTAGTCTCATTGAGTTTTAATATTTCTGTGAATTGAGAATAATAATCCACACAACACATCATCAGATCTGTGGAACTGAAAGAGATCAACTCCTATGGCCTGTCAGGTCTGTCATGAGGTTGCAGAGGGTTAGGCTTGTTGTTTTTGTTTGCGTTGCAAACAGCACATTGTGAAACTGTCTTCAATCTGCTTGGACATCCCAGGCCAGTACAGAATATCTTATGCTCTCTGTTTACATTTTACTATGCCCTTGTGGGCTTTATGTACTTTCTGAAGCATCTGCTGCCTCATTTGTTATGGGACTATCAGTTTTGATCCTTTGAATAGTAGTTGATCACAGTAAGTGATTTCTTCACAAAATGTCCAATAGTTCCTAATTTCTTTGTTTTTTCTTTGCGGGTATGCCATCAATTTAGCATAACTTATTTGAGCTTCTGTAATGTTACGTCTTTATCAGTGGCTGCCTGGATCTCTTGCAGTTTCTCTGCTGAGATGGGTAGTTGAGTTACAAACAGATTTACCTCCAACTCTTCATCTACCAAATTCTCAGTCTCCTCTCTAAGAAGTTCTGCTTAATGCATCTGCAATGTGCATTTCTTTTCTTGGCTTGTAGTTAACTTGTAAGCTACACCTTTGACGTCGTATAAGCATCTTCTGTAGTCTTGGAGGTGCTTGAACTAAAGGTTTCTTGAAAATTACCTCTGATGGACGATGATCTGACTCCACTTGCACTAGCTTCCAATATAAGTATTAGTTTAATTTATCACATCCATAGACAATTGCTAGCAGCTCTTTTTCAATTTGAGCATACCTCTTCTAGCAGTCTGTAAGAGCGCTGGAATCGTAAGCTACTGGTTTCTATTCTTGTATTATCACTGCTCACATGCTTTCAGAGCTGGCATCCACAGATAACATTTCTGGTTTAGTTAAATTGTAGTATTTGAGAACAGGTGCATTGATTACTAGAGTTTTAAGCTCTTCAAAGCTTTGCTTTTGTTGCTCTTCCCAGTGCCACAGGACTATTCTCCAGCAATCTTTTAAAAGGTGCACTTACTTCAGAGAGATTGGGAATTAATTTTTTCTGGGTACTGAACCATCCTGTGGGAAGCTGGCCTGAGCAATGATGTCAGACCCGGAAGAAACACACAGCACTGAAATGGCAAACAGGCATCCCCAGGCGATGATGAACATCTGCGGGCCTGGCAGCGGGAGCTCCAATTCTTCCTTTGGTAATGGAGTTAGGACCAGTTGTGGTGTCAGGGCTGGCCACTCTGGCAGAGACTGCAGAGTGCTGACCATCTTCATGGCCGCTGCTTTCGGGTGGTTTTCCGCCGTGCTCCCCTCAGCAGCTTATGCAGTGGCTGCTGAGGAATTCCATCATCACATCCTGGTCCTTCCTTGTATGGTAGAGGTGGGAGCTGCAGGTAGTCTCCCCCTTGTGGCGGAGGTGGCAGCAGCATGTAGTCTCCCCTGCTGGGAGCTGGTACAGCTCTGGATGCTCTAGCTCTACCCCTTCTGGATACTCATACTCCCCCCTTCTGGGTGTTGGATGCTCATGCTCCTCCTTCTGGATGCTTGTACACCCCCCTTCTGGGCGTTGGATGCTTGTTGTCCCCCCTTCTGGATGCTAGTTCCTCCTCCTGGTATTGGGTGGGGCAGATAGCCACTATGTGCCCAAGGCTCTTGACAAAGTCGACCCAGCTGTCATCCCAGATCCCGTTCTCCATTATTTATTTCACTTTTTTTTTCTCTTCACAAAAAACAAAAAAGTAATTAAAAAAAACACACTCCTTCCTTCTCAAAAAAAAGGAAAAAAAATAAAAAGTGTACCCACGGTACTCTTCCTTGGCATGAGTCCCTGGAGGCGTTATTATCCCTCGTTCTGACAGCATGTGTGGTAAGCTAGCCCGAGCGGTGACGTCAGACCCGGAAGAAATACAAAGTACTGCGAGTGAAATGAAGGCACTTGCTTGCACGTTTTAATAAATAAACAGGTTTAACAAAATACAAACACTGAACAAAACAAACGCGGTGGTGGTCAAAACAAATACAATAACATTAACACACCACACACAACATAAAACACAAAATACACACAGGGACGGGGCACCCCGCCACACACCCCGATGAATCTCATTAGAGCTGGTTTGTCTTCTGACTCTGGCATCTGTTGAACGGCTCTCTCTTTTTTAGTCTGGTTTTAACCCTTCACCCTGGCCTACATAGCTGATTTACGTCATTCTGGTTTGAATTTTTTTGTTCTGCTTTAAATGTCTACTTCTGTCTCTCTTTTCAGCAGTTGAATCAGTCCCTGATCGTGTTGTTTCACATCTTTACCCCACACCAGGATGTCATCATTGATGTTTTCCACCTTCTAACGTCTGCGCTATGATTTTCTAAAACATTTCCAGGGCAGACGAAATGCCAAAGGGAAGTCTCTTGAATCTGTATCTGCCAAACGGTATGTTAAATATACACAGTATGGAGCTCTCTTCATCAACTTGTATTTAACAAAATCTTTGATTTGCAACTAACACTGAAAACACTTTGGCATCTAGCATTCCAGCTCCTACTTCTTCCACTGTGCACAGGGGGTACTGCTCTCTTTTAGTTGCACAGTTTAGGTCTTTTAGGTCAATGCAGATTCTAAGTGTGTTGGGCTTCACTGCTGTGACCATACTGTTAACCCAATCTGTAGACTCGGTTTGTTTCTCAATGACTTCTAGATTCCATTCAGTGGAGTTCCGCTCAGATTCTGATCTTCAGTGCCACAGGCAATTTCCTGGGTGGGTGCACTACAGGATTGACAGAGGGGTCTATTTGAATATGGTGTAGCCCTGGTACACATCATAGACTTGAGAATAAGTCTTCATAGTTATGCAGTATGTCACGCCCACTGCAATCCACATCAAAAATCCTGCAAGCATGTAGAGCAACCCAGTATTGCAGATTCATCTTGCCCATTTATTTGGAACTGAATGTCATATTTTTGGCCTTTGTAGTTGCATGTGAGCACTTTTTGCCTTTTTGGTGTAATCTGGTGTCCTGAGTAAGTCACTAGTTTGTACCTGGATTTGCTCATCTCATCATCTTTCAGATTCAGCATTTCAAAATTTTTATTGGATATTACATTACATTCCGCTCCAGTGTTGAGCTTGAATCGAACTGTTTTACTGTTTATTTGAAGTGTTTCTATCCAATCCTTTCAGTGAGCTCATTAACATTAACAGCCCCAATCTACACTTTGCTCTCATCTCTGCAGTTTTCAATCTGCACTTTGCTCTCATCTCTGCAGTTTTCAATCTGCACTTTGCTCTCATCTCTGCGGTTTTCAATCTGCACTTTGCTCTCATCTCTGCGGTTTTCAATGTGAATCATGCTGATAAACCTTTCATTTGTGGTGTCATCTTCGTCTAACGCATGTATTTTCTTACGCTGCATCTGGAACCGCGTTCTGCACATTCTTGCAAAGTGGTTTTTCTTGAGGCAGGCCTTGCACATGTGTCCAAAGGCAGGACATTTATGCCTTTCGTGTATAGAACTACAGCTTCCACATTTACTTTAACCTTTTTCTTGTTCTTTATTGTATTGGATTGTGTTGCTTTTAAAATTACTCATGTCTGGCGTAACTTTCTTTCGCCAAACATATCACAAAGCATTTTGGGATATTAGAGGATACACAAAAAACATAGTTTGGCATTACAGCATCCACACTTCTAACAAACCACGCTGCCTAATTTAGAACTGGACTCAAGACTACCCCGTGAGGTGATCTCGAGTCTGATTCTCTAGTACGGTATTAAACGCTGCGTAGTGTGGACGCAAACCATATTTAGCACTTTTAGGCTGGTTTAAAGGCATTACTAAATAAAATACAACCGTTCAACCTGTTTTTACAACTAAATAAGACATTGCAAAACTGCAGTATTTAAGTGGCTCATAGAATGTGTACACTATTTTTCAATTTGTTTGCTCTAAACATGTTATGGTAAGCATGTTGTGAACATTGTAACAAGGACTGGTTAAAGCATGTTTTACTTAGATAAACAGGTGTTGATGCTGCTTCGTTTCATTGACACGTTTAAACATAATAGCACCCAGGGTTGCAGTTTTGTTCAATGACTTTCAGCACCTGCACTATAAAAGCATGTCCTGCACCACTGTATAGTGTGGTGAACTGGGGTTTTGTTTCTGATTTATTAATTATATCTGAGGATTCAATAGAAAAGCCCAAGAGATCCACAATGGAGATTCTAACATGACTATGGTATAGAAAAATACAGTACAGTCAGACTAGACATATTTGTTCCCCTTTGTTTTAATAAGTTCTGTAAACATACAATAGCAAACATGAGAATAAGTATGCATATTATAGTCCACAAAACATTAATAAGTTGTTACCCATAAAAAAAAATACAAAATAAAATAAACCCTATAGTTTCCTATACTACATGACTTCTATAGGAATAGTACTGGTGTAGAGAACAATAGTATTTTATAATATTGGTAAGTATTGTAAATGCATGGGAACTTTTGTTTACCAAACGAGTCCTCATTTTATTTATTCATGTTTTAAACACAGATGAGAAAGATAGACATTGCAAACCTAGAATGCTGCAATGGGGAAATAATGTGTATGTTTAAACTTAAACCTACATGTGTCATTTGTGTACCTGGATGGGTTATTAGCTGTATCTGAGACACTGTGGTGTGTTTGTGCGTATGTGGAATGGACAACTGTAGGGTATTCTATCAATGCATTTAAAGTGTTTATTAGCTTCTTAATTTTTTATTACTGTACACTGTTGTAGCACTTACAAAAACACACCATAGTAATTTGTGACAGCACCGTTCCACCCTTTCCCATACTGCCAAGATTGTTGTGTCTCAGCTGTTTAGAGGGTTATACAGGCCCCCTCTGTATCTTGTTCTTAAGGATACAGATAAATGTGGCAGTTGTGTCACTGATTTTATAAAGTCCTGTTCTTTCACTTTTCAAAGGCCCACTGGAAGTCATTCCTGTCAGAGGCTAACAATATTAATGAACCACTGACTGTGTGGTGAGGAACAAAAGTACAGTAATACAATCATCAGAGCCTCGAGGAGTTTTGCTAATGTATGATGTTATTGGGCAATTTTCTAATTAATGGTGTCCATCTTCCCTTTGGCAAGAAAAAGGCTGGGCCAGCACAGACTGAACGTCCAATACTGATTTGCACTAAGACATCTGTGCTTTCTGTTCAGGGGCATAAATGAGGTCTGGTTCTTCCATTGGTTTGAAACCTCATAAAGCTTTACATGTAGTTTAGCTGATAGTTTGCATTGCTACAAAATCCCAGTAAGTCACAGTGAATCAAGAACAAAACAGTACTGTGATGCTGTGTTACCAGCATCCATTAACCTTGACAACATGCAACTAAGCCTTTGGATCTAGGTGTTTCTATGCTCCAGGTGAGGAAAACAGGTACGCTGTCATAATTCAAATTCAGTGCCTATTTATCTTCCCTCACCAAGACACAATAATTGACCCTTTGGTCACCCTGTTCTCTGCAAGCTCTTATTGTTCTTCCAAGCTCAAGCCAAATGCAATTATTTGTCTAGCTACTTTTGTTTTATGGTAAATTTACTAGTAGAATGTCTCGGGATCTGACTGAATACTAATTGTGTACATTATTTTTCATCGATGGTGCAAGGCCTTTATTAATTAATTTGCAAAGGGGGGAGCAGGCAGTTACCAGAAGGCAGTAGGCCAGTTACAGGTCAATAAAAAAGTGACACATTAAAGGCTGATGGACGAATCTTGCGGAAGTCATTTAGAGAACGAGCTGTTAATTATTTGTCCCAGAGAAATTCATGGGCACAGTTTATTTTTCAATTCTTTCAGTTCTCTCAACACATATTAGCTGGCTTAACAAATGCTTCAGTTTGTTGTTTAAAGTACACTGAAGAATGGCAATCTGCTAACCACCAGCCAGCCCGCCAGCCAGCCTCAATTAGGAGCTGGATCTTATCTGCTGTTTGGTGGCACGCGTTCCCCACTTCTTGAATAACTGGGCTTTTGTAAACAGTTTGGGTCAGCAAATACATGTGCTAAATTCAGGCAGTCACAGTAAAAGCTTTGTAGAACTTTTACAGGATTGACAAAGCCCAACATTTTGAGTGCAGTGGTTGGCTCATGTACAGTAGCATAGCGATGCCTTTAAATTAGGTTGTAGCTGGTATCCTGATTGAATACCCAGAATAAAAGAATAACCATTAATACATAATAAAAGCTTCACCCGGAAGTAACCATGCAATAGCTAAAAGCAATGGCTGCAAACAGCATGAGATGTTGTAGACAGGTCTCCAACCCTGGTCCTGAAGAGCCCCTATCCTGCAGGCTTTATAGGTGTCTTTACATCAGCAATGGCTAAAGATCTGAAACATGTTAATTTTGACTAATTAAGCCAACTACGTAACTGAGAGCTCTGTAGCTCTCCAGGACCAGGGTTGGAGACCCTTGCCGTAGACCATTGCTGTTGGTTGTAAATATTGGCAAAGGGAAATTAGAGGAGATACTTCTGCAGTTTAAAACATTCAAATACAACATTTATTATAGATTTTGCAGTTATTACAATTTAGTCATGCACATTTAATGAGTAGGTAGCAGAGTTCCAAAAAATATAGCGTTAATGGCCCAGCGTGTTACTACAACTGTTTAAATAACGTACCTGTAATTATTCTTTTCATTGTTAACATTCGGACAACTTTTTACAATTATAACTTTAAAGCCTGTTTCAAAGCTCTTTTCAAAATGCCTGTTTTATGGCCCACATTGTGAAACAGGTAACACGTAATAATGATCCATGATGTGGTACGGAATGGAAAAGCCAGATCTCTTGTTGTTATGCTCTTCCTGCAGTGATTTAAAGGACAGATCTAAAACCCCAATGCATTAGAGTGGACATTTTGAAAAGAGCTTTGAAACCAACTTCAAAGTTATAAGTGTAAAACGGTGTCAGGATGTTCGGAACCCCAGTAATTACTCTTTAAGGGGAAATGTAATTAGAAACTTTGCTGGCGAGCATGCCTGATTTACATTTTAAAGCACAGAGGAAATCTGATCTAAACTGACTGTGTTCCCCTCACAAGCTGAGGTTGTAGCACTCTTCCTAACATGTTGGTTTTGAGGTTGGTGATGACTGCTGTAGCTGCCGCAGTGGAGCTCTCATATTGCAGTGAGAATGAATGAAGTCTGAGTGCACAGTGTCTAAAGAGGAAGACGAACTGCAAGTAACAGGAGTAGACTGGCAGGCTCACAGGCCAGGATGCTATGGTACGAGCCCAGGCCACGTTCCCTAAGTCATCACGACACAATTATCAAAACTCTATATGATCTACATATTTTGTAGTTGCCAACTACAATTAAAAAGAATTAGCTAAAAAAAATTACATCCTTGACTTCCTTGTAGTTTTACAGAAAATATTATAACTTTTTGTTTATGGTTACAGGGAAAAAAATAATACTAAACCCACCCATATCCATATTTTTTGCCCAAAGTTAGAGATCTTCTGACAAATCCAGTAAGAATCACATCAAATTTCATCAGATTGCTCAGTTCTATTTTATATTACCATCATTGCCTTTGAGGATTATGAACAATTTTCTTTCAGAAGCAGGGGTAGAAAAGCCATCAAAAACATACATAAGGGCAACTTCTCGTGCCTACCATCTAGTTTTGCATGTCTTCTGTAATCGAAGAAGTCTCCCAACAGCACCAGATTCCTTCAGTGTTTTCTTCCACACATTCATTATTTTGTAAGAGTCTGAAGAGAATGTTGCTAAACTTTCAAACAACCGAAACAGACTTTCAGCACTTGCAGAGACAGTAACAGCCTGGGTTAAAGCCAGGTTCAGTATATGACTGTAGCAGTGAGTGAAAATCGAATTGGGGGCCTCATCTTTCATTAATTTTTGAAGTCCAGGTTTTGCTCCACTCATATTAGGTGCACCAACATAAGCATGGTTGACATTTTTTTTTAAAGATGGGGTGCAATGATTTAAAAAACAAATCTGAAGTTGACATGTCTATGAAAAGTCCAGCTCGAAGCTGCGGCTAATTTATGCATGATGTCACACCAGGACAAGCTCGCCATCCCACCCGCTGCTTTCCTGCATTACCACTCGCCAAAACACAACGCACCCAGGGGAGAGATACCACAGAAAATAGGTCTGTAGTATATGGTTGCTCAAACACAGCAGGGCCATTGGTATCTCTCCATGAATTTCCTAAACAGCCTGTACAATGTCGGCAATGGGTGAAGTTCGTGAGGAGACCCAGGGATTGGGATGCTAAGCCCAACAGCAGCTGATTCTGCAGCATCCACTTTAACGAAGACATCTTTATTAATTTAATGATTTTCAAGACAGGTGCTGTTAAATTAAATAAGGATGGTACCTGCAGGACAGCAGCATCTTCTTCTAGTAAAAAAGTGTCATTGCTGCCAGCAATGCTCATCTTTAAATGTTTATCTAATAATGGATCAAATTTTGACCATGACAGAAGCAATTCCAAAAAATGACCATGTTTTGTTTCTGAATTTTGAAGTGTGTAAGGCTCTTCTCCATGACGGGCTCTGTACCCTATATCTTGTCTTCCAATGTACAGAACTGCTTCTGTGAGTCTGTTCAGAAAAAAAGTCTTCTTTGTTTACTTGTTGATGATGTAGCTCTGCCAGTTCTTTATTCATTTTACATTCAATGTTTTTCTCATTTCTAGCTACCCAGCAACAGCTCTTGAATGGCAACCTGACATCTCATGTTTTTTTTCTATTTTTACTTAAACACTTTTCACTGAAACAGTGACTCCACCTTTTACAAACAGTGAATCCCGATAATCAGAGAATCCCATGCAAACACTGCAAAACAGTTTTTTGTCATTCTGTGAGAAAGAGATCCACTTTCTTTCCATTCTTTGGGGACTGTCTTTCACTTCTCTATAGTATATCTTCACAGGGGCAAAGGGAAGATTTCTACAGTTTGGCTGAATAGGGTGTTCAGATAAAAACCGCAATTGTTCTACAAATGAAGCATGCATTTGCGGTGGAACAAACAGATTTGATTGAAAACTGCTTTCTGTTTCTCTTGCTTCAATATCCAGGTCAACGTCAGTATTACTGTCCATTTCAACAACTGATTGACCTGTCTCTTCCCTTTCATACTGTGCATCAGGTGTATCAGGAGACTGAACAGCTATGGAGGAAGATTTCAGACCTGCATAGCTTGTAGCTAAGGCTTGCACAGTAGTCATTTCACCAATGGAACCACTAAAACTGGGTGGCTCCCGATTGCAGGAAGCGTGTAGGCAGCACTGAACTAGTTTATTTGGAGCTGAAAATGAGGGAGATGGCAAATCAATACATGCACATATTGACTCTTCTGTTAAAGACTGACTAGGTTTACAAAACAAAAGCTTCCTCTGTTTACTATCTTCTCCTTATTTGATCAGTTTCTTTTCCTTTTAACTTCTTTAAATCTCTCCCATCCAGATGCCCTCTTTTTTCCAAGATTCAAAATATCCTTTTCTTTAGACATTTTTTCCAGCAAAGTGTCCTAGAGTACAAATATTGAAATCAAGCCAAAAAACAAAACACAAATCTGTCCTTTAAAAAAAGTGTATGAATAATAATTTGAACTCAGTATTTCTCAAAATACACACATACAAAAGATAGGAACATTTTGAATAACAGCCTACTGTATAGTTTAAATATTAGTGGCATTTAAACTTATTTACATTACATGTGAGTGCCAAGATGATACAATAATTACCAGTCAGTACTTCATTTGATACCTAAGGAAACCAATTCTAGCACTTATCATAAGCACCTGTGGAATAAAGAGATTTTGTATAAAATGAAGGGCTATTATATCATCATCAGACAGCCATTATCCAAGGTAACTTAGAGAGTCTAGGGTATGTGAACTATACATCAGCTGTAGAGTCACTTACAATAACATCTCATCTGAAAAACAGAGCACACAGAAGTTAAGTGACTTGCTCAGGGTCACACAATGAGTTAATGAGCAAGCAAGGATTTGAACTAGGAATCTCCTGGTTACAAGCCCTTTTGTTTAACCACTAGACCACACAACTAATTGTTACAGGCCAACAATGTGTAAATATACATAAAATACATGATAAAATCAGACAAAAAAAACCCCATTACACACACGCAAAAATGCTCCACAGCAAGCACGACAGCATGTGTACGCCACTGAGAGAGGACAACCAGGGGGCATCACACCCCTTTCGATACTCTCAACCAGATAAATAGAAACTCTTTGTTCCATATCAAACCAAAACAATAGTAATGAATACAAATGTGTGATTTTTCCCCAAATGTTGGCATTCTATAGAGTCTTACCGACAAGTGTGTTCTGTACCTAGTTCACCTACAAGGTGGTAAAGTGTGATCATCAAACTATGCTGTATGTGGAATTAATACATGAACCAAAACACGATATGATTGCTTCCAAATGAAGCTAAAGTGTTTCTTTCTAAATACACTTTTTAAAAAGGCAACTGGACCCTGCTTAAATTGTTACAGATCTCGAGTATTTAACAAAAAAAGAAAGAAAGCAACTAAAAAATATTCAAGTACCAATGTCACACGCAAAAAGGAGATTAAGCAATTTTAACAAAAAATACAAAAATAACGCCTTTCAGGACATTTATATAATAATAATGTATTAAAATCATCCTACAGACTTAATTAGTCTGCATAAAATGTTGTATTTTCAATATCCAAAACAACCAACTGCAAAACCGAAACATTTTGCCAAAATAAGTTAAAGCCGCAATATTTAAAAAAAACATTACGATCCAATAGGCCATATTCATAAAACGGTTGCCTCTAGCTCTAGACTAAGTTTGCTCCTGTTTTTTCCTAATAAGAAAACAAAAAAATGAATAAAGTGTCACATACATCTCTCACTACAGGATGCTGTTTAAGAATCCCTATTTTAAGTCCCTACACGCCGTTTAAACATGTTTTTTTTAAATTTTTGTAAAACATTAGGAGTTCATTGTTTCACATTATTCATAAAAGTGCAGTAAACATATGGTGGCGGAAAATGCTTCATGAATATGGCCCGATATGTATATTCTGAGATGTATTTCAGTAATTTCAGTTACATGGGAAAAAAGTAATAAGTACATAAAAATATTGAAAAAGAGCATTTTCTGCTTGGTCCCATCTTTCATGCTCCTTGTAACAACAAGTCCACAACAAATCACCACTACCTGAAACCCAAAAACACCATCGCGGTCTGCCTATCTGCTCTCAAAATCAAACCCACCAAATTGAGTAAAATTATATTATCTAGCCTTAAGTTTTGTCACATCACGATCTGGTCGTTGGATCATCAGAATTGTTTTTTTTTTTTTTTTTTGTGTCCGTCCTGCCTTTCTCTGCAGTCTCATTACACTCTTCAGTTTGGAATGCAATTCACTTATTTCCCGCCACAGTAAAGAGATAAAAAATAAAAAACAGCGCAGACCAGGATGCTAATAGCATCCTAAGCATCCCGGGCCAGTTCTCCCCTGAACACAAACAAAGGTGATTTCTAGAGAACTACTTATTAAATATTACTGTTCAAAACTGTAGATTGAGATTTGTTAGCTTTGTAAAACTCAGTCTCAGGTTATGTTACAATTGCTGTCTCACTCTCACGTTTAGGAGCAGGGGCATTATTGAACAGGAATCCTTTCAGTTTTACCTTCTTTCTTGTCTTTCCTTTTTAAGCAAGTTAATTTACATTTCGCATATTTGAAGAAACAACTTTATATAATTCAACTAAATTTGTAATAGACAGGGGTCGACAACTTGTACGTAATGGACGCGCATGTCCGTGGCAAAAGTTATCAGTGTCCGTGGCAGTGAACACATCTAACACACATGGAATTATATAGAACTTCCGTATAGTTTTTCCGTGGCCAAGATGTTTTTTTTTTTTAAACGTCTGTCACCACTCGACATGGTCGATCCCTTTTAATAGTGCTTTGAATGACAGCATGCACAGGTTGATACAATAGTTCAAATATAATAAAAATAATAATTTACTCTGTACATCTGTGTAATACAACTGAATATTTGCATCTCAGAAGTAATACAACTGCCTTCCTCCCAGTCCTACTGAGTTACTCACAAAGACACTGCTCTGTAATCAACAATTCATCAGCAGACCTCAATTGACATATTTTCCACAAACAAACTCAAAAGATAGTTCAAGAAAATGTTAAAATCCACCACGACTCAAGACCAGCAAAGAGAAAAGAGGCTTAAACACAATCCAACAGAATGGAGTGACAAAAAATCATGGCTACACAAATCTCTGTGGAAAAGCCTTGTGCAACATCACTACAGTCATTCAAAGGACAACCACAGGATTTAATTACAAGCTAAGAGGGTTTGACTTCCAAACCACTAACTCTGTTTACATTACTTACTGTGAATAGGTTTGCACAAAACAGATATGATACTGACCATTTACTACATTTTAGTACATAATCTCAGTTATGTAGCCAACATACAGCCATGTCCAAAAGATTTGCATCATCTAGAATTTTAGAATTGGGACATACTTAAATTTAAAAAAAAATTTAAAATAATTTTGCTTGTTTCTTTGTATTGTTTCTGTACATTGTCTCATAGCATTTGTATAGTTTTCAGCCCCCTGCTGGGATAGAAATGTTTGGGCAGCTTGAGGCAATCAATAACTGAGTGGGAAAGTCATCTACTCTCAGTGGTTCTTCCGATGATCTGTAAAGAAAACCAAAACGGTGCTGGAAAGGAAAACACTACTACTGGACAATAAGCATTTCAGCTAAATGCCTTAAAAAGAGTAATATTCATAGCACTAATGAAGGCAGCAACTGAAAAATGTTATCTCCTGAGTTTAATATTTAACAGAACAAATGTACGATGTGATTAATTGCACTGCATATGCTATTACAGCAGGGTAGATAATATATCACACAGTTACATCTTGGAAAGCCCAAAAGAGACTTCCCTCTATGTTAAAAATAGCATAACATTATGAGGTAAATGTGATTGATTATAAGCCCTTAACACTGTAATGCCGTTTCCAGCTGCATTATTTAACTGGATTTGTGTTTCATGATTATTCAGTAATCTACTGTACACTCACCTCTTAAGTTTAATATTGGAATTGCTTTTGCACAAAGACAATTGTGGTGTCACTATGGATTAGTTTTGTTTTTTTAACCCTGCTTTAATCTTTCAACCTTTTAACCCTTTAATGCATCAAATAGTTGAAAAAGTAGTTCTGGATACATAATAAATATATTTTTCATTGAAATGTTTTCACATTTTTTACACTGCTTTATAAGGGGAAAAAATGGCATTCTCATACTGAGACTATCTTGCATTTGCATCTTCCATATGTCCCCATATAAAGACAGGAAGAGTTTTTTTTTTATGCATCCCCTTTTGAGGTTACCATAAAAGGGTTAACTG
Organism: Polyodon spathula; assembly: GCF_017654505.1. Classification (NCBI taxonomy): domain Eukaryota; kingdom Metazoa; phylum Chordata; class Actinopteri; order Acipenseriformes; family Polyodontidae; genus Polyodon; species Polyodon spathula. The sequence goes on from NC_054537.1 coordinate 93,310,479, forward strand.
CCCCCTCTCTTATTTTTTTCACTTCAGAGAGTGACAAATGGAATGGCCTATGAATCAATGCACAAAATAACATGTTGATGTGCTCTGCAGCACTTGAAAAGTTTTGCAAAATGTGTCTGACAGAATCATTTATCTGGCACCTGTGATTCTGCTGGTTATCTGGGAGCAGCATCCGTGCTGTTCAATCTCCTTCCTCTTGTATTAGTCTACAAATTAATTAACAGTGTTTGTTTTTTTGGTGCATGATGATAGGAAATACAACATCAGCAAGATGCGTATTAATAAGCGATAACTCTGCTCTGGTCAGGCTGGTTAAACCCTGTCTACATCCTCAACAAGAAAAAGAAGAAGACAATGATCTGCCCCATAGGGTGATCCCCCAGCTGACCTGCTGAGAACTTGTCACAGCAAGGATGCAGCTAACAGTGATTCTCAGGCAGTTATGCCAGTGAAGGCTTGTTTGGCAAAGCAAATTAACTAAATCATTTTAGGAGCATTGCACTTCACACAAATCTTGCAGTTATATGGTTTTCACACATGTGGCTTACACACTCCCCGCAAACCTGTCATACCCACTACCACCCTCCGATCTCTATGGAGTTTGTGGGAATTTCAGTAAGCCCCTATTGGAATACCGCCAGAAGGATGCAGTACATGGTCATCACACATGTTTAAAAGAGTGCAGCTGGGAATTCTTGGTTAATGCAGTTGAGTTTTAATTCTCTCCTTCGCTGCAATTTTTATTTTGTTTAATTTTGTTTTCTCTGCACCCTTTTTTCTATACCAGTTATTTTTACAAAGTAAAAAGGTTCTCAGTGATCAGAATTAAAGCTTTTCAGACATGATGAATTTTTTAACATGCCAGCAGTTCTGATTTCCTAGCAAATGTCCCTAGGAAAAAAATCCCGATATTTGCCCATAGGAAAAAAAAATAAATTCTGCACAGTAGAGTTATTGAAAGACCACCATGCTGTGCTCTTCCTGCTGCTGACACAACTGTTATATGATAATGAGTGATTTTTGCGTATGACTCCTCCCATGTGTATGATGCGTATGAACGCCCCCAGTCCCCCCCTCCCCCGAGACAAGTGACACACTGAACAATTTGCAGTATGTCTTTCTTATATTGTGTATAAACATTGCTGTTAAAGCGAGGTTATCCAGTGATGATAAATCACCTGATTATAATTCAAGGATGTATAAAAGGTCAATTGATTACTGTGTTTTTGCTTGAATGCTGATCTTGTGCTTATTATTCCCAGCAGAAAGGATTTGGATAGAATATAATGAGCTTTGCTAGGAGTAAGAAGCACCTGCGTTGCCTTGTTGTGATGATTGCAGACAATCAGTGTGGTTCAAATGAAAAAGAAAAGAACATGTCAAGGAAATGTATATTTAGTGTAAACAGTAAACTTAGTACATGTTAATTGCAAGGCAATTATGATTATTTAAATATGTAATAAGCAACGCTTTAAAGCATTTCTTAACCCAGGGATTCTCAACCTTTTTGAACGTTTGCTGGTACCTGAGGCAGACATAATTGAAAAGTTGTTTACCTACTTGACACTTTAATTAAAGACTTTCAGTTTTCATGTAACTGTCAGTTCAATAATAAAAGAGTCATCCCTTCAAGAGTCATTAACAAGGTAGGGGTATGAGTAGAACACATTCTGCATAGCCAGCAACTGAATTTATTTTACAGCATAGGGGGGCTTATAAGAAGAGAGGCAGTGTTATTTGAGCAGTTGTATTTTAAAGTGTCACCGCACTGGTTTCACCACTTGTTATTTGCTGGGCTACACAGTTCACAGGGAATTTGCTCCCAAATGTTATGGATTTGCTTTCACTTAACCCAGTTAATTACATGTAAATTGTTCTCCTTCCGGGTCACGTTTAATCATTTCACAAAAGGAACAGATCACATCCCTACATTCTCTTAAATATCGTCAACCATGACCCCTTGGTTAATGAGTGCAACCACTCCTCCAATCCGCGGATGCCACATCGTTTCCCTTCCGGGTCGATGATTTAGTGTACCATAGCTCTGCCCCCTTTCTAAATGGCCGACTTCCACTTGAATTGCCGGGCCAACCAGTCCAGGGCACTCTGTTCCCTTTACATAACGCCTTTGATGCAATATGTTTAAGTTGTAAGCACTGTACACACCTGAATGGGTGCTTTTAGCTAGGTTACCCTTGTAACTAAGATGTGGTAGCTGAAGGGCCTATCCCTTTACATAAATAATAATAATAATAATAATAATAATAATAATAATAATAATAATAATAATAATACAAATAAAAAGTGAGTAGTCTCCGGGGAGACCTGTCTGAGACAATTAATTGGAAAGACGCTCTCAAGGAAGCCATTTGGGCACATTTTAAAATCTAATTGGAATGCAAAGTAAATTTTTTGATTGGCATTGAGTGCAGTTTATAACATACTGTATCTGTGGCAATTGTAAATGTACACATTTAGTACATTACTACCTAACATGCATATGCCTTTTTTTTTGTTAGCCTTAGTGTGTCTGTTTTGATGATCTAATCAGAGGCAATGTATCAGTCAGCCTTTGTCCATTCCAACGCATGACAGATGATCTTTCTTAAGATGCAGGTGCCAAGTCTCTATGTTGTGATATACTGGGCCTGCTAAATTACTTCAGCATGGAAAGGGTATTGTTCTCACTCTTGACCATCTGTAAAAATGTGCTTGTTTACAGAGACACTTCACTAGTTTTCAACTATTTGTACTGACCTACGTGGTTACAGTATATCCCAGGGATTCATATACCTCACACAGCCCTAGTTACTAAGTGCATACTTTTTCAGATTTCCTGCTGAATACTTATTGTAGCTTTTGCTAACCATCTGCAAGGGATCAGACGGCTAGACAGCACTGTTATATTAAAAACAATAGCCTAAAATATCATTGTTAATTTAGCATCTTAAAAACAAAAACTGCAATCTCTGTTTTCTGTCTTCAATTTACAGAGCATTGCCATGTATTACCTTGTAGTACAGTATAGAATTATGTTTTTAGATGTGATTTTATTGTTTAGTAATATGTGCACAAAATCAGTTACCCTGAAGGGTATTTTAAAATAAATAATTTATTATTTGTTGCAGTTTATCATTCAGAAGCCTCTACAGAATACAAAATAGGCTTTGGTTTAGTTGTATTAATAACGATGAATCCTTGGTAGCGTGACAGATTATAATATGTTCCAAAGAAAGCAAAATAAATAAACACATAATCTTGCATTGGATGGAGGCAGGTCTAGTCATGCTATTTCTGCCCATCCAAAATGAAAAGGCTCTTGCAATCAGTTGTTTTGTGTAGCTGGCAGATATTCAAGTCAATTTAATTGTCAGGTTGACTGAGGTAGGACTGACTTTCAAATATATTATTATTGTTTGGCTCCATCCCGCAGGTAAGTGAAACGAGAAAGAATAAATTCCAACTAAATAATTAAATTGCTTTAGTTTACAAAGAATATGCCTTTTGCAAATTGGATGGGGAAAGTGGGAAAGCAAGAACAATTACATGTTTTACTGAATACTACTGTATAGTATTATTTGAAGATAGATCTTATCCTTTTTACGTTTTGAGTACAACATTTTGAACATGTCCCTCTCCAATAGACTGCAGTATAGATTGTGTAGTGGCTAAGTATAATTTACAAGTTCTTTTTGTCAATTGTTTCCACCACTTCATGCCTTATTTCCTTTGCATGGTGTGACAGGGTAGCCAGGGCGGTAACGTCAGGTCAGAGACAGACACTACAGACAGACAGATACTTGGGTGCGAAGAGCACTGCGCCGCCGTGTTTATTAACAAAACACCCAAATAAATTTAAAAAATTGAACAAAAAACTACTACTCACAGAGTAAATAAAACAAACAAAAAACCCAACATAAAATTCAAGACACTCCGCCACCTCGAACAGGGAGAGCTGCAGGCTTTTATATTGGTGACCATATCCTGAATAGCAACAAATGAATCAATTAACTCAGGAGATGGTCACCTTCTACACAGGGTTTTGTGTGGATGGGGCTTCCCCATACATGCTGCCAAACAATAACAAAACACTTTGTTCTTTAAAAAAAACTAAACAAAAAAAAACACAAAACAACAGTCCATTTATTTAGCGCTTGTCTGGCACGTCAGGTCCAATTTATTTTCACACACGCTTTTAATTTTACATGCGCTGTTTAAAATAAAAAAATAAAAAAATTCAGAGTAAAACAGGTTTAAAAGGCCCTGCATAGCAAAAGGACATCAGTACTGCACCTCTAGCCAAGCTCCAGCCCTTGTTCGCTGTATTTTTCACATACCTCTTTATACTCGTGCATACTGATAAATCCAATTCTGATAATTCGTTTTATCACCAAACTCCTCAATAAGGCTCAAAAAGGTCTGCAAAGGTCCGTGATAGTCTTTAACAGTTGGATGCGGAAGCAGCCATCTCCTTCTGACCTCACCCTCTAACTGATCATAAAGAAAGATTAACTGGACAGTATCAGACATATGTCAAGCTTGAAGACTGACACGTGCTTCCTAAGCTCAGTCCTCTACAGACAATGTATTTGGGGAATTTGTCCTCCCAGAAAATGGACACTTACCATGTTGTGTAAAATAAATTGACCTCTCTAGCGCTGCAGTGCTAGGAGCTGCCTGAGTCCCTTATAATACCAGAACCATTTTGTCCATAAACCAGTCTGTCATTATCAGCCTTTAGTTGCTGAATTTTCTCCCTGAGGCTCCTGAACTCGTTCTCCAGTCCCTGGTAGACACATAGGTCAGCGCCGCATTCCTCAGACAAATTGTATCTTCATTGTCAACCCGAGTTAGATTCCACACGGCTCACCCTACAATTACCAAATACAAATAAAATAAATAAATAAAACAGAAAGGTACCAGTTAATACAAGGGTTTAATTATACAGTGTAATCAGCTTACCAGGATACACAGGTATGCAAAATTCCTTTTCATACTACACTGGAACTCTCCTTTAAACCAATAACAACTGCAAAACATGAAGTTTCTGCCTTTTCTTCTCTATGTCTCACACTGGGAAACTGACAATCCCTCTGCTACCAGCCAGCTTCCTACTATCAAACTGGGGCTGTGCCTCTTTATACACCTGGCAATTAGGTTAACAATTATTGCCCTAGATTACCCAATTAACTCATTTATCTTTCCTAGATTTTCATAGACCCACCTGCTACAAAAGGATTTTTAGTCACCCATCTTGACTATTTACTTAGGTACTCGTGTCTGACTGTTCATCAAGCTATTAATAGCTAGTTAGAATCCTGGCTAGTGAGGCACTGTGATAGCATAGCGGTTGTATCTTTGCATTACTTACCACCTGCCTGCTGTACCAGTTGCAGAACAAGAACTTAGGTGATTGATTGTCAGTTATTATTTAAATTATTCCAAATATGAACCTTTACACAAAAATGTGTTGAGTGTGTATATACAGTACCAATTACATCATTTGCAAATGTTGTCCTCATTTGGCTAAGAATTTCCACTTAGATTTGCATGCAAAAACATTGGCATTTCTATAACGTTTTATTTCTATTTTGCCATTTATATTATGTAGTACTAAATCTGTGCTGTGCAATTCTTTCCAAACAGTACTTCTATGACTACCTTTTCAATGAGAAAAAATGGCCAATGCGATCAGCAATTTGCGATAGTGAAGAAGCTGGCTGTGTCTTTTGTGTTATAATACTGAAACAAGTCAAAATCAGCTTGAGAATTGAGAAATGTTTGTACAAGAGTTTTTCATGCACACACAGTTGCTTATGAAGAACAAACTCTCTTTGGAACACCCATGTGAGTAGGGAAATCTATTTTTTAGCTTAACCAGTAGCATGCCTGCTTAGAAACAAGGCCAGATGGTTAAATTGAAACTATAAAATGCAATTGCAGGGGGCTCACAGTTTCAGCTGCTAATGATCTGAAAGGTGATATAGCCTTCATTGAAGGGGTTTGTCAAGACATAATTGCTATAGGTTCTAGTGCACAATATAAATTAGGATTACATCTTGCAGTTTGGATATTGACTAACAGCTGCAGTTTAAATAACCACAGCACATCTGTATCAACATATAAAGACCTATGACCAATACTTCAACAGTATCTGTCTAGATACTTTTATATATGAAGGCAGGTTGGGGATGCATTCAATCTGTAGGCTCAATGCTTCTGTTAAGATAATCAATCTCAGTGATGCCTTGGTGGCTGAAAGCCTGCTCTGACACTTTGAAACTGGAGGTTAAAATGTGGTCAGTGGTTTGCGATGGTAAATAACGCTGATGTGGCACTGAGGTGTTAATGTCTGCTGACCTCAATTTAGGTGCAGGATATTAACTTTTCACATTAGGTGAGATGGTTATAAAACATAAGGGATTCAGACTGACTCTCTTTTCTGATAGGAAGCCTGGAAATGAAAATGGCAGAAACAGCTTGAGTTCGAAAGAGCTGCCTGCTGTTGGATTTAACATTAAATCAGTGCTGACAGGAAAAGCCCTGCAAAGCATGTCTCTCTCATCGACAGAGGCAGTACTTGCAAGCCGCTGATAAGCATGCCAAGGCTTTCTGGAGTATTGTTATTGTTCTGGCTTACCAACTTCATTAAACGCACTGCAGAAAAGAGTTTACAGCAGTGATGAACATTGCAGTTTACCACAGTGATTGACATTACCACAAATACTAGCCTCTCCAGATGGTTTCCAAATGTGTCTTGCTCAGGTCGTGTGAATTAAAGTGATCCAAGCTGTTGTTCAAGGAAAACACAGCATGTAGGTAGAAGGACGTTTCTCATAGGAATTAAGATGAATCTTTGACTTCTATGGATAAATATCAATCTTTTTTTCACTCGACCATTAGACCACATTAAAAAAGTAACCATTACACATTTGAGAAGGCTATGGTACAGTATGTTGGATCTGGTACAGTAATACTTTCACACACAAATACCACTACTGAGCTGTCTTAAAGAATTAAAAAAAAAAAAAAAAATTAATATACTCATTTACACAGCACGAAATTGTGCAATCTATGCCGGTATAATACAGTCATAACCCTTTCACACAACCAAAGAGATCATGTGAGTACAACTCAACCTGACAGTCAACAGATTGTTTCATAGCAACGGCTGTATCCATGCTCACACATCATGTCGGCAATTCGCCCATAAATTACAGCATCACGCACTGTCCCTTCTATTTGTGAATTCACCTCCTCGTCAGCCCATAAAGTTAACAATTCCTTAACTTCCATACTACAATTACACCAATGACAAAAATACAGAACACTTCCATTATACATGCAGTCACGTGGGATATTGACTTTCAATCCACAGCCACTATAGCGCTTTAGTGCTGACATAGCCTTTCACACAGGCAGTTAAGACGTCTCAGTGCCATCTCTGCATAAAATATGACGGCTCTGTGACTATATAGACAATTCACACAGACCAAAATACAGCATCTGTGCCAGTTCTGAGCCTTCATCTGTGTGAAAGGGATATAAGAGCACTAAAATCTAAGAAATTTTCAGAAACACTTTTACAATATTTGGACAACAGTAATACAGTACAGAGAAAAGATTCTGCTTCTGAAACTCTCTAGCTTTCATTCCTATCCACTGTTCTCACAATAGTTACTGTCGCTTATTCAGATTCCACAATTAAACAAGGCTCAGATTAGAGCTTTTCAAGGGATGCAAATCCTTTGCTCTGTAAGCACTGGCGCATCTACTAAACGTACTTCACAACTAGCTATTACAAAACAAAATGAAAAGAAGAACCCACTTGACTATAATGTGGAATACTAGAATACCCTCACAAAGGAACTTTGCTTACTGAGAGCAGCTGTTTCGTGATTTATTTATTTCATTGTTGATTTGCTTAATTCAAATTTTCATACCTGCAAAAGACATTGGAATCGCAGTGGTGGAGGCTACAGTCCTCCAGTGCCCACCTAGCACAATCAAACTTCATTATTGTGCAACTCCTGGCTGTTCCCCACTGTTTTCACAAGTGCCCTGCTTCTAATTTGATGAATTAATTGTCAGTTTGGCTAAGAGGGTTGTTTCAATCCCACGCATTCTTTTTTTTTTTTTTTTAATGAGAGAAGACTGCTACCGGTATTGTATTTTTGTGCTTTGGGAAAACATTACTACTTGAGCCAGAAGCCACCAGAATTGCATCATAAACTGGATAACTATGTACTATAGGGCCTTTTTTAAAGAGAGGCAGGGCTTTAGGAGCTTTCTGATCTTATAACTAGACATAGTCAAAAGAGATTTGAAAACTAAAGGGCCTCTGTAACAGTAGAGCAGGCAGTGGTTATTGCAGGGTAAACAAAGTGGACAAGAAACAAAGCCAGTCTGCCTGCTGTTAAGAACCTGAAAAATGACTGCAGGGAGCTGATACAAGTTGCCAAGTAGCAGGTTAAAAAGATATGTATTCAGGTGAATTGATCGTTGGTTAACTGGGTAATTGTACATTCTGAAAATTCCATGCTCTCAGTAGGAAAGGTGGGGAATTCAATTAATCATTGATCAGGTGGGAGGATATAAAAAGCCTGCTCAGACAGTTTTGGGTTCCATTTTGTTGAAAATTGGTCATGGTGAGAATTAAAAAAACATATTGTTAAGATTGTAGTAAAAAAGCTTAGTTAAGATAAAAGTATAGTGAAAGAATTAGCTATACTTATTGTGTGGGATGGTTATCGTGTTTAAACCAAGCCACATTCATCTTTGTTTTTATAGTGTTTTTCCACAGTTATTGTTTTCAGTTCTTTTGTGCCAAACCGGCATTTCAGCCCCAAACCCCTGGTCTTCTGTGTCTTCTTGCTCTCAAGCCCCTCTGCTCCTGTCAAAGCCTCACACACAGTACAGTACTTCTCAGATTAAAGATGTTAAATTTAAAGCATAGCGGTCAGTCAGCTATTTGAATCCTTATAAAACAGTAACAATAAATAAAAGATTGTGGATTCAGTGCCCACTTGTCAAAATCATAATTGTTAAAAGGTTTACTGCAGGAAATTATTGAGGACACATTCTATTCCTGTCTCTGTGGATTGGCAAAGAATCAAAAGTTGAGAAACAATAATTATTCAATTTACAAGAAGGTCCTGCCAACTTCTAGTAAAATTCATGGCAACCCTCACAGCATCCCTCTCAGAAATTGTTGTTGAGGCAACAAAAATTCTTAGTTGTCAATTCGGTTACGCTTACAAATCCAGCAAGCTAAGAAAATAACTGAATTTCAAGATAAGAATTCTTATCTCTTTTGTGAAAAGAACCCAAAGTGTTTTGTGAATAGATGTTTAATAACAGGCAAGCCTTTGAAATAATTCTTGGATGTTCAAGGTTGCAATTTATTTGGTTCCTGGAATTCACAATAGGAGTGGTTGATTGATTCTGAAGGAGCTTAGAACGTGGCAAGAAGACACAGCAAACCAAACAGTCAGTCAGGTGTTCACAAATAACAGCTCACGGCAGTGGAATTAAAAACTAAATAGACAAGAAGTAGAGGAGAACACATCATGGAAGGCATAGTTTGCTTCTTTTTACTGAATATCATTAACATGCACTGTATGAAAAAAGACGGCTGTCAAAGTATATTAAATTGAGCCATTAGCACTAAAATAGAGTGTTGTAATCTGCAGCAACAGCTGTAAGTCTTTGTGACAGAAATACAATTAATCTTGGTTGTAAATCTCTCTGCCGACCTCTGAGGGTGCTAAGCAACAAGAACAGAGTTCTTTGGATGGACTGGCCTGACAGTTATTTCCTAGAGTCAGGAAGTCGGTCAGTCTGGAAGAAGGCGAGACTGCCTTGCAAGAATGTATTGACCCGGAAGGGAAACGACGTAACAGCTGCAGATTGTAGAGACAGCTGCACTCGTTTACTAAAGGGTCATGTGTGACAGCATAAAAGGGGACGGAGAATTGCAGTCTACCGCAATATCGGCACCGAAAGCTCGGGCGATGAAGATGTTGGCGGACGATGACCCAGAGGCATACCTGGTTGTGTCTGAGCAGTTGGCTAACACCGCGTCATGGCCGCGGGAGTTCTGGGCCAGCCAGCTGGGACCCTGCCTGATCTGGGAGGCTCAGGCAGCCTACCAGGCTATGAACGACCTCAATGCTGCCAGTTATGACCTGGTCAAGCTGGCCATTCTCCACCACCTCAATATTATGGCAGAGACCCACTGGGTACAGTTCAGGGAGTACCGAAAATCCCTGGAGACACACCCCAGGGTGGTTGCGAAGCAGTTGTGTGACCACATGGTACACTGGCTGACCCCCAAGAAGAAAACCAACCTGCAAATGCTATTGCAGTCTCTAACCATAATTTATAATCTCCTTGTCAACATTGAGTATTTCACATTGTTATGGTAACCAGAATAAAGCCCTCTCATAAATACAGACATACACTCTATGTTGTCACTGCCACTATAACTTAGTTTAAGGAGTGCTAGCTGATATGTACTCATTTTTCATGTTAAATACTGCAGTCTAAATGAAGCTTTCACCATCATTAATCAGTAAACCGTGTTTGCTTAAGTAAATGCCTTTCACATAGAGGGTTTGACTTTATTGCCTGTAACAGCATTGCTTTTTGGATTACTCTATTTGATAGAGAAGTAGACAATATTTTTATTATTAAACTCTAAACTATGCATTCAAAGATCAAGGCAAAGCTTTGTTAGATGTAGAATAAAAATGTCTTCTAGTCCTGGATGCGCCACCCTCAATTACCAAACTCCAACGTTGGTCAGAAGTCTACCAAAGCCGGGTGATGGAGGTCCACCAACCCCCCAGGGGAGATACATATGCAAAGTAGGCCTGGGGATTCCGAAGAAAAGGTGGTCTTGGAATTAGTGTAGTGGGCTGACCCTCACTCTTATAAATACAGTTATACTGGATTTTTTTTCTGTTTTTGCAGTTTAGTCAATAATTTAAAACAAATATATGCACAGTAAAATCTCTATTCACATCCACCTGAGCTTCATTTTCTCCTTGCAAGTGAATGAGAGCAGCAGGAATTCACTGTCCTTGCTATCCAATCAGCTGTCCTCGTTTTCTGATCTTCTACTGATCTTCCAGAACAAGGACACTTAATCTTAGAAAGTGGCACATCTGCAGCGTAGACAGTGTTTTGCACAGCAGTTTTTCTTTAGTTTCAGTGAAAGTGAGAAGAGATTGAAAACCAGTTTCATCCATGTGTCAAGATCAGAACTGCTTCATCTGCAGGAGATTGTAAAAACACAAAAGTACAAATTAACAGTAGAAGGCTTGTCAAACTATGGCTTTTCTCATTATCTGCCCCAATGTTATTTTGTTATTGTTCTTGGATGCAGACCTGCGTCATTGCTGTATCAAAAAACAGAAAATTAAAGATGCACCAGTTAATACACCCTTCCAGAAAAGTTTGAATAGTACAATTATAATATGAGTCTGATGTGAAATCTCAGTACTTTGTAACAATAATAAACTAGGGCAATTCTTTTGTTAACAAAGCATAAGAAAATGGTGTAATTTGCTCTATAGGCATAGTCAGCAAGAAAACAGCCCAGGCCTTTTACAGAGGGGGAAGATACAAACTCTTTCATACTTGACCATCTCAAGAAAAAAGTTTTTAAACAAGATGGCCATTAGCAGGTTTGATGCTTGGACTCACTTTTCCAGTTGTGATAGCGTTTTATATAGAACATTTCCCTTATTCCTCAGTTATGGAGTACAGAACAAAAATTGCTTCACTGCTGGCACCATTTTTGCTCTTTCCTTGTGAACACCTTACATCTCACTCCTGGGGAGCTGGGAGTACACAGCACAGTCAGCAGCTGTCACACACCCCCCCCCCCCCCCCCCCCCCCTCAATATATTTACATTTCTGTAATAGCAATGGTAGATCTGTAACAATAGAAACAGAAACTATAGCAAGATATTATTCTCTATGGCAAAATATATGGGGAGGAGCCTCCACTTGTGAACTTAACCTGGACCTATAGAGGTGCACAGTCTCGCTGTCACAGTTCCTACTTCTGGTCCGAAGACTTGTCCGAATCAAGGTAATTGCATTAGAACAATAAATTTGTGTGTTGGAGACAAATTATCAGTCCATTTGGTAATATAGAATATATATCTATAGATAGATATATATAATATATATATATATATTACTAAAGTTAATACAAGTTTGTATAGTAGACATATAGAAGAATAAAAGAAAGCAAGTGGATAAATAGACTGAACACAATTATGTCAGCGGGACTCAACAGAAAAGAATGAACTAATTAATTCCAATAAATATATAAAACTTAAAAATAATTAACTAAACAAAATTAACTCAAAAGTTGTGCATGCTGATACGCTGGGGAGACCATATCAAGGCTGATCCTCAGAGCCAGCATTGCATGATATATAAATAAGTTTATATAAAATAATGTTAATTAGAATTAATATAGATTTAAAGATATAAGTAAAAGTGATGTCACACATATAGAACACCATTACATCATGTAAGAATAAATCATGGATTTGAATATAAACAATAACAAGTAGTTGTCATGCCGTCAAACACCTATAAATACCTCCAATGTTTTGATTCAAAGTTCAAAGGGGCTCCCTTGAGAAACATGGTGTATAGGTTTTGTAACCCGTCGACCGAGAAAGCTCTTTACACTAATTATATATATATATATATATATATATATAGATATATATATATATATATATATATCTCAACAGGAATACCCTTCATGGAGGGAACTTCCCTGCACTCTAAAATGACAAGTTGTTGATCTTTCGTTTATGTCAGGTTCACCCTTCAGCGGCTTAATGAGTATGACCCCTGGAAAGTGTAGATTTACCCTACAGGTTTTCATCCAGAGACAGAGAGCAAGAGAGATGTATATATTTTGACATGTTCCAGCTAATATGTATCTGTGCCCACACATATCCGCCCACGCCATTGCAAATGCAACGTTAAGGTTTTCTTTTTATATATTTTTTTCACTTGTACCTCCCTTGACAGCCTTTGCTCTGAATTACTTCACTGCAGAGTATTTTATAATGTATGATATCTGTGTGCTGGTACTTTACATGGCACTAGTGCTGCATATTTTATGTTGGGATAATGGATGCAAGCGTATTGTATAACATCAACGTACTGTAATTTCAAGCAATTTAATTAGATGCCAAATCACAGAGTGGGGGGGGGGGGGGGGGGGGGGGGGGGGGGGATGGATTAGCACGTCCCTTGTTGGATTTTATTAAGTAAAAAAAAAACAAGTTGAAAATAAAAAAACTCTTAACATGTAATGAAAGAGTTGTAAATGTGTGTCACAAAGACGGCTGCAGTGGGCGACGTCAGACCAGAAGCAGGAAATAAACGACAGAGAGAGGTGGAGTTTGGTGGAGCTGAGCAAATGGTTTCGCTCAGCATTTAATAAATGAACAGGCAGCCAGAAAATAAACGGTTGTAACAAACAAAAACACAAAAGAAATGTCAGAGAATTTGCGTTAACCTTTGTGTTGCAATTCACGAAGGAAAGTCCCTATTACCTAACCAGATGATGAAGCAAAATTGTTTGATGTTTGTAATCATGCAAACAAATGAGATACCGAAGTTGGACAATTCATGCAGTAGTCCACAAAGATATTCTATCCTTATTATGTATTCAGAAATTTCACTGAACTGAAGGAATACCACCTAGTCACTATTGTTTCCTAGTAACTGCTGCATGGACCACACAGGCTCCTCATAATCATGCATTGTAAATATAAATAAACTTTTTTTTATCAGATTGTAGATAAATGCAATCCAAAACATCTGTAGGAAGCTAGGAGTGTATGGTAAAGGGTGGTGAAAACTGATACAAAACCAAGGCCGTTGTCTTGTTCACCATTTAACAGACAGACAGGTGGACATACGTACAGATGGATACATGGACAGACACAATTACCGCATAAGGGTCCCCGTTTTTTAAACAAGGGCCATAAAAACTATGCAAAACCATAACTGGAGAACTGCTTAAAGTATTTAAAAACAAGAATGCAACTTAGAGGTTGTTTATATATGTATATATATATCAAACATATACATACTTGTATTAAAACTCCTGTTTCTCTGTTGCAGTTGTACTGTATAAGCTGACTCATTTTTCCCCAGTGATTTGTCACCTCTGCTGCCACTATTATGTCACTATTCAGTATCCCGTTTGGTTACCACAGGAATGGAATGTTTTTTATGTACTACCAGAATGGTATGGTTTCAAAACGTTACAATATCCAGCACAATGTCACAATTAGGAACTACTCAGGAAAAAAGGCAGATCGCTGCAGCTGTTATAACCATGTATCACTGTGCCACCAAAATCAAAGAAAACACCTGTCAAAATACCTGCTGTCATGAAAGATACTGAAGACATCAAGGTGTTTTGTCATATCGTCCAGTTTATATTAATTTGCACTATGAACCAGTTTGCTATTTTAAACAAGACGCTGTTCTGGTATTTTATTTGTAGTACATACCAGTCATTTTCTGTAACATCTTTGGATCCGGTGGTCAGATATTCAGTTTTATTTCACTCCTTTTAGTTCATATCAGCCGTCTTCATTAATTTTTAACTGTGGATATTTTAATATTTTTCGACAGTATTTACTTTACTACTCATGATGTCTTAACCACCTGACTCTCGCCTTTCTTCACTGTTTCGCCTCCTTTACTGTGTGCTCACACTCTTTACAGGTACAAAACTGAACTCTAAATGAAACTAATACCACAAAACAAACAAATTGGAATGTTAAATGATTAAATGACTGGCTTTCTGAAAAAAAATAAAATTTGACTCAAATTAATTGCTTAATAATTAATAATCTTCATCCCAGCAAATCATCTTAAACTCGTGCGCTGTTTGGTGTATGCTAGAGCCGATGGGAGTGAATTACCTAGCAACAATGTAATATGCAGGAAGGCATGCAGGCACCTCACAGATGTACAACTGAGCAAATGTTTTTTGATAGTTATTTAAAGTCTTTATTAAAAAGTGAAAATGTTTTATTTGAATAGTATTTTTAGTTCTAGGGACTATTTTCTATATGGAAGGTTATACCTCAAAATGTTAATAAATCATTAGAAACTATATAGATTTCTCCTTTTTTTTATAAAACATTTATAAATCTGTTTTATAAAAGCAATAAGGCACTAGAGGGTGTGGGTGTGATGGATATTGTCACTTCTTGGTTGGTTGCAGAGACTCGACTGCTTCTCGTGCCTAACAACGCACCAAGAAGTGACAATATCCAGCACAACCCATGTCCTCTCGTGCCTTATT
Source organism: Polyodon spathula (assembly GCF_017654505.1). Classification (NCBI taxonomy): domain Eukaryota; kingdom Metazoa; phylum Chordata; class Actinopteri; order Acipenseriformes; family Polyodontidae; genus Polyodon; species Polyodon spathula. Next base: position 93,325,846 of record NC_054537.1, read on the forward strand.
GCTCATATATAACACTGAATCTAACAGACAGTATCAGCCTTTCAACCCTTTCAAGTGCACGAACCAAAATCTAGCAGTCCTCGCTTTGAGCTGTGACTTAAAACGGTAGTCATATTGAGGTGAGATATTGACTTTATTCTTGAGACACATGTCAAGTTCTGATTATCTTTTATTGGGATTCACAATACCTAAAATGAATAATCAAGTTTTCTAAAAAAAAATTATCAGCAAAATAATGCCAACAAGCACTACAGCTGTGTTTTCTTAAAGAAACAGCATTTTCAGGTTCTGATGTTGAATGCCTTAAAGAATATGTAGTAAAAAAACTCAATTTAAATGTGCTACTGTATGTATATATCTAAACTCAAAAGCAAGCACAAGATAAACAGTGTGTGTGTGTGTATGTGTTCATGCGTGCATGTGCGTGAGTGCATGCGTGTGTGTGTACGCATGTGCGTGGGTGCGTGTGCGTGCGTGCGTGTGCGTGCATGCGTACTGGGTAGTATATTAATTCTGTATGGCTAGATGAGAAGGCCTCAACGCCATTGCAATATGTGCACCCCATTGTGCTGTCTGCTCACATGTACATGGCTGTACAATGAAAATATTAAAATGTACTCTGTATTGTGATAACACAAAGTGGTGTTTCAAAGGCTGCAGAATGCAATTTGAAAGCAGCAGAGTGGATCCTTCTTTTTTCATGCTCTCCCTTGGGTTTGCTATATTACTTTTTCTTATATTTAACTTAATAGTTACACAGGAGCGCCATTTTTTATTGCTATGCAGTTCAACAAGGTTTAACCTCTCAGAAATAAACACTAGTGTGCAGAGCAGATCTGGGTTCATTTGTAAGTTTTTGCAGCTCCTGAAACCACCATCAGAAACCAATCTTACAAACAATCATGACTGATATGCTGAATCAACAGCTGCAATATTCATCTCTTCCTGGCAACTAATTGGTTGGGATCTGCCTTTCAAATACACCTTGACTAGTTTCTAGTTTCATTAACTAACTCACACAAGGTGTACTAGAAGAAGTGTGAAGTAAGACCTTTCCTCTACACCGGGGGTGTGCATTTTAAGGGTCATAGGGGGGACGCAAGAACTGTAAAAAGAAAAATGAAAGAAAAAGAAATCAATCAATCTAAATCAATCTTTAATAAATGTTTTTAACGGTATTATATATTATCTTTAAACCACTGTGCATAAATATTTCATTTTTGTTCAGCAGCCCAAAGCTTAGTATAGTATAGTTTTAAAATGATCTTCCACATGATTTCGATTTAGCGTATTTCCCCTCTGATATTAGGGTGTGTCTGACGATTCTCCCTCTAGAGCCTTCTGTCTAGCTCATGAACAAATTTCAATTCGTCCTATAATTGAATATTAATTGGTGAAGCGCAATCTTTCTGCATTTCTTTAAGCATAAACAGAAATAATAATCAAAATACTTAGACGATTTTTGTTTTATTTATTAGGCATGGCTGCATTTTATCAAGAGCAATAGTAGATGGTTGAATTGTTTTATGGTGTTTGATAGGGTTCATCCAGATTACAGTGGTGAAGCAATAGCAGGTGCAACCGCACTTGAGCTCATGCACTCAGAGGACCCCGGAAGGGTTCAAAAGTTTTGATTTTTTTTGTTTTTAACAATGATACTATCTTTCGCGTTTATATCTGCAGTTGTTACACATTTGTACCATTGTAGCTGCCGGTGTGCGATGCCAGTGATTCAGATTGTATCCTCCCTCATTTCAACAGGTATCGCCAGTGTCTTAATAATTATCCACACCTTTTTCCCCCGGGGGCTGTGAAGAGGCACGTCTTCATGGAAGGTTTTGGGGTACTATTCAGCACAGACATTTTCAGTTATATTCTGTGTGCACAATTCATCCTGTAGACGGAAGCTGTTGGGTGCAGCTGCGGGCACCAAAATAAATTACAGCAAATCAACATGCCCGCATTTCTGATTTAAAAATAATAATAAAGAAATGGTTTCCTCTATGAGACAATTTCTGAAAATGCCTGTGCAGAATTATGAATTCTGTGATCATTTCTGTGATCGCAGAACTGGGGAATCCTGGTAGGGTTAGTGACTAAACCTTTTTGTTTATAATTAAAAAATAGTGTAGTGTTGGATGTAAAGATGTATGCAGAATAAAATTAAAGCAGGTGAGTAGAAAATGTTTCTTATTAAGTACTGTTCCATACATGCTAATATTCTGACAATGAAATATAGTTCAATATTGAACACTTGATTTGGTGTGTTTGATGTTTATAAATAAGGGTTAAATTAACGTTTGGGGAGGAGGGCCCACAATAAGGTCCTGCACCGCTGCCCATCTTCCTCCTGCTCTGCCACTGCCAGATTATCCTGTGTGGTTTTTCCAGTCAAAAATAGATACATTTCTTACTTGTAAAAGAAAAACAAAGGAAGAAATCACAGAAGAGATTAATGTACTGACCGATCTGCTTGAGAAGCTGATTGTTTGAGATATCCACAAGGTTTATCATTTGCACACAGGTCATTTATAAGGTGTAAGTTATATTCCAGGGTTACTTTCTCATTTTATCACAGCCTCTGCCTCTAACCTCTGCTGACACCAAAGATCCTGCAAATATTCTTTTACTGCCAAAGTGTGGCAAACAACATGCAAGTACAATAATCCTTTATGATAATACCTACTGCTTTAGAAAGATGCAAATCCAGACAAACAGAGGAGAATTAGAAGTAGTGAACCTGTATGATGTAATAAACCATAAAGAAATCACAAAAGTGTACAACACATACCTGTACACATATACAGGGGGTTTGACACAACATTTTAAATAGACCTTCCCTCACATCACTGGTTATCTAGTATACAGATGGCAACCCTGACATGTATTCTGTAATATAAAAAGGGTGCATCTTCCTATTGAAAATCAGTTTGAGTCAGGATGGACAACAGCAGCTCTCACAGGCTTTGACAGAGGTTTGATAGCAGACGCTCATCTGACAGGTTTTCAGGAATGCCCGCATTACAGGTGTTTCAGAAGTAATTGCTCTATGGGCCATTGTGGAGAACAGATTTAATTGATGCAGATGTTCACCTCCTATTTGATGCAACAGTACCTTCATGGCTGTCTTGATAATACTAAGCATTTATTGCTTTTGTTTTTTGAACGGTTTGTTACTGTGCAATGATGTGAAGATCCTTGCCAGGGGAAAACGCAGCACTTGGGCCTAATGAAAGAACCAGAGACGTTTGTGTTATCTCCACTGTACTGTTTTTTTTTTTTTTTTTTTTTTTTTTGTTTTTTTGTTTTTTTTAGATTTAAGGATTTTCTTCCCCCATGATGTCCTTCGTGTTCAGATGTGGCTTCTTTCTCTTTTCAAAAAAGCTGTTTTCTTTGCTCACTGGCCTTGCACACAAATAAATTTTCTCTTTGATACACCCCCTTTCCGTAGCTATGGCAACAACATTGCACATATTAGGTCCTCAAACGTGACACAATTGCCTAGCTTTGCTGTAAAATTCCACTTCCATAATTTGTAATTTACAGCAAACTCTGAAACTGGAAGGAAATTATTATACCCCTCCAGTGTTCATATTTCCTGACATTTTAAAGACGAGTGACAATCTGGTGCGATACACCTTTTACAAAAGACACACTGAATATTGCTGTTGTACAGGTGTTTGATCAGACCCTAGTCAGAGGTATCTCACATCTTCTTGCACATGCAGTACAGTTGCTTCTTCTGACCTGTTACAAGTCTGCCATTGTAAATATTGAGATGCACTTATGTTTACTTAAAGTAATTGTAGCAAGGAAAATTATTCCATAGGCAATTCAGTTACCTATAAGTCTCAGATGTGCAGTTTAAGATAAACACGTTTCAGGACACATTTCATTGTAAAATCTGATTTGTCACACAGCTTGGGTTATGTGTTTGTACTTGCACTTCCTGGATCCTTTCACCTCACAGTGTCTTCTGGGTTAAAGCGTGTTACTGACTGAAAGCATGTCTGTCAAGAAGGAAAACAGCTGATTGGTTATTGAAAAGAAAAGAAGACAGTGAAGGGGTGGGGGCAATTTCAGTCTCCAGGTGAAATGACCCAAGTACATGGCTGTCTAAAAGCATGGCTTGTGAACATATTGCTCTTTAACCTAGTGTAGCAAGAAACCAAGTTTTGAAATTAAAGTGCATGTTCGCTATACCTTGTGTTTTTTTTCAAAACTACATATTTGAGACCTATAAAAAGATGTGTATGGCAGAGAAGCTAGCTACAAATACTTTCAGTTGTTTAGAAGATAGTTCAGATTTTTTCATTTTAAAGACCAATCCTCTCATAAGAAGATTTGTCATGTAGTATTGTATATTAGTGCATGTAGTTTCTTGTATTGTTATTAAAACATACAGGATCATATCATGTGATGATATCACTGCAAGTGCTTGTGTTTATTAACTCGACCATGTTTGCCAAGAGCACCTGGTTATGTGACCAGACTAAAGCTGAGCACTCTGAGTAACTCTAGAGAACACATACACATGGTGCTCTGATTGGTTGGTTCCATAGAAGATTTGGTACTTTCTACAAGTGGTTCTGATCCCGCCTCCTTGACTGAGTGCTGCTTGGAGCTTGATCTCCTCACAATACATCTATAAATATTCACAGCGTGCAGACCTCCAGCTTATTTTACACATGATGAATCCCACATTCTGAGCAATCAGAGAATAATCATAAGTAGCTTTATCCTGTATGTGCTGTTGATGCAGCAGAATCAGTGACTAATCTATTAGAAAGTTTTTGTCATGCACATTTGAGATGGTTTCCATGGACACAGTTCTGTACAGCATGTTCCACACTAACATCTTTACTAGGAAATATGCCTGTTACCAAATACTGTAGTATGGGTGTATTTCTATATATTTGCTTGTGGGAATTTACATAATTTCACCACTTCAGATGGAAGGAGAATTAGACGAAAACCAAGGATACTCCAGCATCAGTGCTTAGCAACCATGATCAGTAATATTGCAAATGAGAATGGAGGTGGGTGAGAAATAATCACATGTTCTACAGCTGACTGATGATGAAATAGACCATTTTGGGGATTACCATAGAACAGCAAAATCAACTGGATGCCAAAACAAAATTGCGTTCAGATTGTTTCAGCTAAGTGACTTTTGAATAATAATTCCAATTAAAGCTGATACTTTATTTTAAGATGATAAGCATTCATGAAACACCTGCATGGTGCATTACTGACTTAGCATTGTTTTTGACTTAATGTTTCACAATTTGTTGTTCAATCAATTATTTTCTATACATTAAGCACAGTACAAGGCACCAATAGTCACAAGGCTTTTGTATAACATAGGTGTCATACAAATTTGCACTTCTCCTCCTTCTCCTTCTCCTTCTTCTTCTTCTTTATCATCATCTCCTTCTCTTTCTCCTTGTTTATCTTCTCCTTGCATATCTTATTCATCTTCTCTTTCTACTTCATCGTCTCCTTCTTCTCCTTCACATTTTTCTTTTTTCTTTTTCTTCTCCTTGTGTATCATCTTCTTCTCCTTATTGTTCTCCTCCTCCTTTATACATTTTATTCTTCTCCTTGTATATCTTCTTCTTCTTCTTCTTCTTCTTCTTCTTCTTCTTCTTCTTCTTCTTCTTCTTCTTCTTCTTCTTTCATTGCGGTTGCACAGTTGAGTAGACCTTCCTTAGTTATGCTTCAGTGATTAGACTTCCAGTTCATCAAGGTCCTCAGTCTTGAGCGACATATAGTGTTGATAATTAAGAACATAAGAACATAAGAACGTAAGAAAGTTTATAAATGAGAGGAGGCCATTTAGCCCATCTTACTCGTTTGGTTGTTAGTAGCTTATTGATCCCAGAATCTCATCAAGCAGCTTCTTGAAGGATCCCAGGGTGTCAGCTTCAACAACATTACTGGGGAGTTGATTCCAGACCCTCATGATGCCCCTTTGTCTAATCTTCATTTGTGACCCTTGGTCCTTGTTTTTTTTTTCAGTTTGAAAAAGTCCCTTGGGTCGACAATGTCATAACCTTTTAGAATTTTGAATGCTTGAATTAGGTCGCCACATAGTCTTCTTTGTTCAAGACTGAATAGATTCAATTATTTTAGCCCGTCTGCATATGACATGCCTTTTAAACCCGGAATAATTCTGTTCGCTCTTCTTTGCACTCTTTCAAGAGCAGCAATATCCTTTTTGTAGCGAGGTAACCAAAACTGAACACAATATTCAAGATGAGGTCTTACTAATGCATTGTACAGTTTTAACATTTTTTCCCTTGATTTAAATTCAACACTTTTCACAATGTATCCGAGCATCTTGTTGGCCTTTTCTCTAGCTTCCCCACATTGTCTAGATGAAGACATTTCTGAGTCAACAAAAACTCCTAGGTCTTTTTCATAGAGTTCTTTTTTAATTTCAGTATGGAAAAACGACAAACCTTGTGGGAAATGTTGAGCACCGACTTGTTTCAATATTCTTCACCTGAGATTCATATGATGTTACAAATGTAATTTATGATGTTGCTATAAAATGTTAACTGATTCGATACTTACATATCTCTAGTTATATCTATAGTCATCCAATGGTGATTAATTATTGTATAGACATTATGACACTATAATCAAGATATAGACGGTCCAAAAAAATGAAAAAAACTGTGCCCCGAACAGAAGCAGTTTGGCATGATGATATGTAATTGCCTTTTGTTCTTCAAGGTACTGTTTTCACAGAATCAGCTGGCTTGTTGTCTATTCCTGAAAACAGAGGGAAAATGATGGATTTCATCTGACATTCCATGGTGTAAAGAAAATAAATGATTTAATGGCCCATCATTCAAAGTCTGCAATATATATTATATATATATATATATATATATATATAATATATATATATATATATATATATATATAGAATATATATTCTATAGTTTGCTATGAAATAGAAATATCAGGGCAAATAGTTTTCTTTGGTGCCACTGAAAGCAGAATTATGTTCTCCTTTTTATTTTAAGGGAATATGTTATTTTTTTTACATATTTACTGTACCCAACTTCTGCTTAACTTGGACGTTTTGTCATTGTATTCTATAATATGTGTAGGTATATAGAATATAAACTTCAGAAATAGAAATGAGCAGTTACAGGCTATAACATGCAAAAAGCCAGACAAGCTGACAGACAGATCATATGTATTATATGTATTTATAAGTATTTCCAATGCTGAGGCTCTTGAAAGAATATATTAAGCCAGTGTAAAAGTACAGTATGTGGTTACAAATATTTTCCAGACTATATCAATCTAAATGCTATTCAAACTGGCCTGTCATTGAAAGCCCCTTCACAGCCTCATGTTGACTGTAACTGTGCCTCAAAAGTAAGTCGAGGTTCTTTCAGCTTCTGGAACCCCCTGCCCTTTTCTTTTGTACTGTGAACAGTTTTGGAGGTCTGGCTGCCCCTCCTGGCTGCATTAATCCTGTGACTTCTATTAATGGTGTAGACTTTCAGATCTAATCTTGTTGTAAGCTGTTTCAGTCATGTCTAGCTCATGAATACAGATACAAAGGAGAAGGATAATTTTGTAGGGGTCATGGAACAGCCGATAGATCGCCTGTGATGAATGGAGCAGTACTATGACAGAAATGGTTTTCCAAAATGACTGGGAACACCATTGTCTGATTGTTGTGTACTTTATTGCTGGTGAGAGTTCACAGGATAGCAGAGTGGAAGTGTTTTTATCTGAGTTTGAGTTTTTAAGATGAAGGATGGAAGAATAAATACCGCTCCGAGACCTTTTTTGATTATAATACTCACTGTAGCTTGTGCTATGTGCAGACCTAGACCATACTTGGATAAACAGTTCTTAAGGTGTACCTGAATGTATTAGTTGTGACATGCAGACAGACCGTATTCTAGTTACATAAAAAAATGTCTGACATCCCTATGGCCATCTCCACTAAATCCTGAGGGTGGGAAATGAATCCCAAGCTGACAATACACAAGAAACCAGGTGTGGCCACTGAAATTCCACAGTAAATACACCATCAAAAACAAAACTGTAAGTTATGCTTGCATTGTCAAACTGTGGATCAGTGGATAGAGTTGGCAGCCTTGAGTAAATAGTACATTTTGTACCATATATATTATATATATATATATATATATATATATATATATTATATATATATATATATATATATATATATATATATATATAGCTGACAGGGACTTAATCTCCAACTGCATAGGCTCAGGTGGCAATTGACATGCTGTAATAGACCCGTAAGTAACTTTGAGCTAATCTGCCTCAGAATGAGATTCTGTCAAAAACACTGCCTGATAAATATCTTTCATTAGTCAAGTTATTACTGGCCTTTTACATTCCTAACATTGTTTCTGGGGAGAAGGTCAGCAGACTGCAACAGCAGCAGTGACAGCACACAGCTCTGAAGCAGTGGTGACAAGCACAGTGGTGACAAGCACAGTGGGTGAGGGATACGGGGACAGGCAGGCAAGCATGCAGACTGACTGGTGGTTTGAATAAGCCAATTAGAGAAAATACATTCACTTAACACCAGAAAAAAAAAAAATCTTAGACTTACCTTAAGTGCTGCATGTGCAGCCAGTACAAGCTGACTCATTGCTGAGGTCTGTTTTTACTGTCCCCTGGATACGATTATTGGCTATAGAATTCCATAAGATTTATGTCAAACTCATGCAGTTGTTATGATGATTTTTCATCGGATTGCACTCGGTATTCCCAGTCTCCTCTCCAGTAGTCTCTCTTGCTCTAGGTATGTGGTGATGGTGGGGATAGATTAGGCCAGTATTGTGTTGGAGTTTTTGTTTGCATACTGTAAATATTATGATAAAAAGTTCCTCAGATGGCATCAAACTGGCACTGTATAAATACTGTATGGATCGTCTGGAAAGCCAAGGCAGTCCTCTTATCTGTGTTATTCGTGAGGCATTTTAATTTCCCCTGCCACTTTTTTTCACACAGTATTTTAGTTTTTCCACAGGACTCAGAATGAAATTTTCTTCCCTGCACAGACCTGTCATGTCTGAATGTGCTTCTTCCCATTGAGAAGTCATCAGTGTACAGTGTATTGTACAGACTGAAGCTCCTCCTCAAATAGGGTGACCATGTAAAAGCAACAAGCTGATTATGGTGACTTGCAGATTTAATCCATCCAAGGTCTTGCCCAATGCAGACATCTCACAGTGGAGTGTGTTCAGCCATAACAAAATTGAGTAACAGGCGTGCAATTATTAGGGAAAAGAAAGAGGGGATAAAACAGGACTTTGGAACAGAAGACAGTGACACTCAAAGTAAGGATGCTTCAGACTGAGCATTTTGTCAACTATTCTTCGTAAAATATAGCCTTTCCACTTCTTTGTGATCTTGAAGATTACTAAATCATGCAATCTCAAGCTAAGTATGGTGTTGCTGCCCTTAAATTAATTGCAATTATCTACATTCAGTTAAATCATTTACTTATGTGTAGAATAGTATGCCCTACCCTTGTAGTAACTGGTACATTTCTAATCAATTTGTATTGAACAAGACCATGCAGTGGCTTTGAATGAAGCACCCCCATTGCTTTTCAAAAATGTGCCAGTTGAAGCAGAGGAATCAAGTTTTTCCTTCAAGTGGGGGTTTTCCCTGAAGAGCCAGAGTAGTCTAAAGATTAGGAATGGGTATTGCAAGTTAAGCTGTATTGTTTTCAAATCCTCACTCAGCCATCCGCTTACTGTGACTGACTTTTCATTTGTTGGTCACTTAGTGTCCCCAGTGCCAGCAGTGCCCTTTTAGGAAACACACACGTTGACAGTTTCTTGCATTGATTGTATTTTATCAACTTCCTTTAAACTGGAACAAATAACAACGTCTTGCTTAATTTTCCAGCATAGATTGGATGGCCACTGACTCTGATAAAAACACAATATTTTGAGGACATTTTATATTCCTCACCTAAATGCTGAAGAAATTCCACCATGTATAGTACCTTCAACTTAATTCTCACATTTTTTGTGTGGCATGTACTGAATTTAGTGCAAAGTGTAACAGATGAGGTTGTTAATGTCAATTAGTCAGCAGCTATTACAGATTTAAATATTTTTATTGGACCGTTAGATCACTCACTTGCTGTACTTTAGATGGGATTGCAATGTAATTATGGTGCTGTTGTCCTTACCTTAATTGCAATTACCTACATTAAATTAAATCACTTAATTACACTAATATTAGCATTACCATTACAGTCACTATATGTACTGTACTAAACATACAGAAGCTGACTTCCCAGGGTCACCATGCTGGCTCCATTTGTCACTGGTGTGTTGTCATGACACCTCAAAGTGCCTCGATAATGTGTCATCTTTTGCAGTTTTTTGATGATATCATGATGACACGTTAAAATTGAATTTCAACCTTTAAGTACCAGGGGCTCCACAGAGTCTGTGAAATCAATAAGAATGCATTATAAAACTTGATCTGGACCGGCAAACATCAAAAAGTTACGGGATAGATGCCACAAAGGCTATCTTACTAATCCTTGTTTTCCTATGGCTATAAACCACAGTTCAAATAATAGCAATATATATTCTTCTTCTTCTTCTTCTTCTTCTTCTTCTTCTTCTTCTTCTTCTTCTTCTTCTTCTTCTTCTTCTTCTTCTTCGTCTTATTCCTGCACCAACCAAGATGACGGTCTGATGCACTTTTTGGAAAAAAACTTTCAAAATCTTTTTTTTTCTGGGGAACTGGTGAAGTTACTGATTTCAAACTTGGCAAATATAAAGAACTAAACCCTTCTTCCAGTAATTGCTTAAGTGTTTGGTACTGGTTCTAGTTATGATTATTATTATTAATCTTCAAAACATTGCTCAAAATGAGTTGCACTCCTATATAACTAATCTGTAGTATGTGAAGCTGAGCTGTAGAACTCAGTTTAGGATCTCAAAGGCATGGACATGTTTAAACATATTGCTTCAGCAGTAACAATAAGGGTCCTCCTGTCTTGAGGCTGTGTTTTCCTCAGGAGGCTGAGTGGTCCAGTAGTTAAAGAAAAAGGCTTGTAATCAGAAGGTCCCCGGCTCAGCCACTGACTCATTATGTTTGACCCTGAGCAAGTCACTTAACTTTCTTGTGCTCCATCTTTTAGGTGAGATGCTGTTGTAAGTCACTCTGCAGATCAATCAATATTCACACACCCTAGCCTCTGTAAGTCACCATGGATAAAGGCATCTGCTAAATAAACAAATAATAGGACAATTTAAGCATTTTCCTGACTGATTTCTTGATGGTTTAAAGTGCAATAGATGGTATTTTCCTGATTTGTTGACTAATAACATTAGCTTCCCTTGTGCTTCTATTATCCCCTCTGTACATACAGGACCGCTGTATTAACTTTCAAGATCCTTAGAAAATTGTTTCATATAAATCATCAAATGCCTGTGCTTGGGAAGTTGTCACACATTCTCTTTTACTTTCAACTCAACACTGTTAGAAACAGCAAAGATGTCAGATAGTATGGTACAACACTGTATGTTGAAAAAAATCACATAAACACATAATGGGCTTCAAATCTGAGCCTGTGGAGATACTTGTATTATCACTGATTGTCAATAAACATGTTTTGTTTGTTATAGAGATTAGATCTGCAGTAGTCTATTATGTTGATCTGCCTGAAAACCGAATAGAGAACCAAATACTGGATTCTGGTTTTGTTTGTGCTGATGCACTGTACTGCTCTGCTGCTGTTTCTGCTGACGCTTCCAAAAAACAAGATGAATCAGATTGAAACAGCTGGAATGATTGGAGTTTATCCTCTCTCTAATTGGATTGGATTGTCCATAAACTGGCGATTATTTATTTATTTATTTTTTTGGCTGCAGCACAAAACACAGTGCACTGTCCATTACTGTCTTAAGCAATTAGATACACTACTCTGGGGAGATGCAAGCACAGCTACCCCTTGCACTGCACCCTTGTGCTTTGGTAGTGGCAATTAAAAAAAAATAAAAACATGCGTGGGTGGACATTAATACAGTTTGTAGGTGAGGTTGGATTTGTTGCTATTATACACATTCTATGCAGTGCATACAAAAAATAGACAGTAATTTATTACAAATAATTGGAACAGCATTGCGTAGACTTCAGCTTAATTTAGCTGTAACTTGAATCCAGAAGAACAAATACCTGTTGATGTCATGAGCTACCACATCAACCGGAAGGGAAATCATGTATTTTGCATCCCCAAAATAATCCAGAGTCTTTTGAGATCCTAGCATATATGTTTTCTCTGTGCCTGGAGATCCTAGCAGATACATTCTCTGAAGCTGGAGATCCTAGCAGATATATTATCTGTAGCTGGAGATCATAACAGATATATTCTCTATAATGAAATCCTAGTAGAAATATTCTCTATAGCTGGAGATCTTAGCAGATATATTCTCTGTGGCTGGAGATCCTAGCAGATATATTCTCTGTGGCTGGAGATCCTAGCAGATATATTCTCTGTGGCTGGAGATCCTAGCAGATATATTCTCTGTGGCTGGAGATCTTAGCAGATATATTATCTACAGCTGGAGATCCTAGCAGATATATTCTCTGTGGCTGGAGATCCTAGCAGATATATCCTCTATAGCTGGAGATCCTAGCAGATATATTCTCTGTGGCTGGAGATCCTAGCAGATATAGTCTATGTGGCTAGAGATCCTAGCAGATATATTCTCTGTGGCTGGAGATCCTAGCAGATATATTCTCTATAGCTGGAGATCCCAGCAGATATATTCTCTGTGGCTAGAGATCCTAGCAGATATATTCTCTGTGGCTGGAGATCCTAGTAGATATATTCTCTGTGGCTGGAGATCCTAGCAGATATATTCTCTGTGGCTGGAGATCCTAGCAGATATATTCTCTGTGGCTGGAGATCCTAGCAGATATATTCTCTGTGGCTGGAGATCCTAGCAGATATATTCTCTGTGGCTGGAGATCCTAGCAGATATATTCTCTGTGGCTGGAGATCCTAGCAGATATATTCTCTGTGGCTGGAGATCCTAGCAGATATATTCTCTATAGCTGGAGATCCTAGCAGATATATTCTCTGTGGCTGGAGATCCTAGCAGATATATTCTCTATAGCTGGGGGTCCTAGCAGATATATTATCTGTAGCTGGAGATCGTAACAGATATATTCTCTATAATGAAATCCTAGTAGAAATATTCTCTATAGCTGGAGATCTTAGCAGATATATTCTCTGTGGCTGGAGATCCTAGCAGATATATTCTCTGTGGCTGGAGATCTTAGCAGATATATTATCTATAGCTGGAGATCCTAGCAGATATATTCTCTGTGGCTGGAGATCCTAGCAGATATATCCTCTATAGCTGGAGATCCTAACAGATATATTCTCTGTGGCTGGAGATCCTAGCAGATATAGTCTCTGTGGCTGGAGATCCTAGCAGATATATTCTCTATAGCTAGAGATCCTAGCAGATATATTCTCTGAGATATTATTCCAGGATGCTTTTTATTGACAGTTTGTTTTTTGTTTGAGCTCCTAATTCAGGTAATGTACTGTTTAGATTAACACGCTGAGTGAAATGTGTTATAAAGCATGACATAGATAAAATGTGACGATTAGGATTATAATGGAGATTGCCACATCAGAACTGCAAAATCGTTCTTTTATTGTGTGGTTTAATGGGAATGAATCTTTTCCACATGGTATTCTGATGAAGGCAGTGGATGAAGGGGGTCTTTTAGGTGATTTTAATGTGTTCAGGTGTGGTTGAATACTGAGGGAGTGAATCACTGTTGCAAGAGTTTTTTTTCTTCCTCACAGGTAATGCAGTTGCTATGACTACAGCACACATAATAATGTCAAACTGAAGTTGCACTCTGCTGTGGAATGGAATGTGCTACAGTTTTACATTTGTTTATTAAGTTTTTTTATAAATAGAAAGGGGCATAATTTCTTCCACAGTTATCACCCTGGAGTTTTCCCTCAAAAGAGAGAACCTGAATGAGAGAATTAAGAGAAGTTGGCAAGGTGTGATTGTTTCTATGCTGTGACAAATATTGTACAGGATCCTAACCTGTGAACTGACAATGAATCAAAAAGCAACCCTTGTTTTAGCAGAGCATTGCATACCTGCCAGGAAAGAGGATAACAGACACAAACTGTCATCACTGAACATCAATTTAATTAAAAAATAAAATAAAGAAGTGACTAATTGATTTCTTTTTAACATTATTATAATTTATTATTCTATTTTTTCTTTTTAATCTCACTATTGGCTTTGGATTTCACTCGGATAACCTTTGTGAAAGTCTAATAAAAAGTGACAATATGGGCTGTTTTGCCTCTGATTAGATAAGCAGCATCTCCTAACATCAGAGGTGGGGATTCTGAGGAAAATGAATATAAAATAAACAGTTTTTAAGAGCAAGTGTTAGTCCCTGGGAATACGGAAATGTTCCTCCTTCAATTAGATTTAGCAGCACTGAGATCCCAGGGGTCTTTGTATACTGTTCAGATCTCTATCGACAACGGCACAGGCAGAGGATTCACCTGGAAAACCCTGGCTGAGAAAGGAAGGTTTATACGGTGTGTACTGCAGAAAGACACAACGCAGTAGATTATATATTTATCATTGCATTCCCTTTTATAGAATTTAGTGTATTTGATACTGCAACACAAAACCAAGAATTAGAAAGAAAAGAACTGATAGGCAATTTGGAGTGGTCAAAGTATTCATTTTCTGCAGAGATTCAATGAGAATTCTATAATTCCCTTTGTGTTCACGATTTAGATGTGATCCCTTTACCTGCAGGTCACATATTAGGATAATATAACTTTGAATAAATAGTGTAAACATGTGGGTTAAGGCAGCGTACATAAGTCCTGGATAGCTGGTGGTTTTACAGGGTGGTCATGCATGTAGCACGTGTGTGGGGCTTCAAGCTGTCACACAGAAATGCAAGGCCAGGCCCTTTTTATCACATACAGAATTCCACAACACGGCCTTTGGGATCAGGTGAAATGCATGAGGGACATGAGCCCTTAATGAACCCTAAGAAGCTGTTGCATGATCCTGGCCAGTCAATCTGCCTGGAAAGTTAACATGACCAGTGACAATCCTGAGTTGTTATGAAATATCTTACCAGCATCTGCAAGCTAATTCTCAAAGGGGATTTACTAATGAATACTAATAAATATATTGATATAGTGTAACTCATGCATTTGTAATTACAGCATAACATAACTTTCAAGACTCTGCACTGTCTGGCTGGACCTGGTTGGCGTTACATGCTTATTGAAATGCATGACAATATGAGCAGTGTGGGCTGTGTGTACTTGGCTGCTGTCTGTCTGATGTGATCTAAACAATCTGAAAATGATTAGAAAGTGGGGCCCTCTCAATAAAAACTTATGATTTCCTAGAATACTCCACATTATTATTGCCTCAACAGGTCGTACATGGCTGAGAAAAGAAGGAACCTTGTCTTGACATGTCATATTCACAACGTAATGTAAAGAGGGTTAATCTGAATGAAATTTGTATGGCCCTGGCCTTTTGTAAGATACTGTTGATAGTGGTCATCAGCATCCTCAATATAATATAGAAGGCAATAACTGAGGACTTGAACCCATCTCTTGGTTCAATGACCAATACACTGTTTGCTGTGCTAATAGAGCTGAGGTCCATTTGATGACCAGATAGACAATATACAGCTCAGTCAGCTGCTGCAGAGAGTTCAATACAACCCAGTAATGTGTAATCGATTCCTTGGGCTGGTAACACTTCATATTCCATCCCCACAAGCTTATTCCTTTAAGGTTGATGAGGTGAACTCCCTCATTTGAAATCTACACTTTTTCTTAGTGATTTGTTTTTGTATTTATTTATTTTTTTACTAAACCTATCTGTGTCTCATTAAATCCTATCTGTGTCTCATTAAATCCACCTGGTACCTCATTTTTCCAACCCTTGTGTGAGTGTACATGATGCTGACATAATCTATATATATATATATATATATATATATATATATATATATATATATATAATATATATATATATATATCTATATATATATATATATATTTTAACTGATTTAATTTGTAATTGACCGAGGACACCTGCAGCTGTCGTGAGCACATAGAACACACTTCTAAAAAAGGGGCTCCTTGATGGTTCATCTTTTCCAAATCGAAGGTTTTAAAATAAATGTAATTGTAATTATTCCATTAATCCAGGATTCTTCCCAAACAGAGCCCAACAATTCCACAGTGTTTTAATCTTCTTTTTAGTTTCTAATATGGCAGATGATTGATGGAGGAAAGATGAGGACAACAGAAGCTATTTAACTAAAATATAAAATGGTGATTTGAGTTAAGTTCTTATTATTGATATTGTTGCAGTAACAACAGTGTCCAATAAAGATTTTTCAACTAATTGTGTTACCAAATCAGAAAAGAATCTAATAAAATCAAACACTTCATTTAAGGGCAAGTTGTCTTAAGCTGTTTGCTGTACACTTGGTTGTTTTTCTGGAAGGAGAGTCTGCCCCTAACCAATATGTCATCAGCAAGCTCATAAAAGCTCTGTGTGATATTCATTCTTGTCGCTTCTTTTTGTTTCGGCTGCTCAATCACGCGCTGGGAGGACGAAACGGGAGTTGACCGCTTAGACCCTGGAGGAAGGGCTGCCCTCAGCCATGGATTTCCTGAGGTTCCCCCCTAAAAAAATTTAAAATATGTGAGTAGGGGGTTTTTCCTTACCTGAGTGCTGAGCTGTTCGTATTTAGTAGTTCTGCAGGATGCGTGGTCGGGTTTGAGAGGCTGGGCTCTCTTCCTCGGTGCAGTCATGTTCTCCATGTCTCAGCTGCTGATTTTCATTAAATTCAATATTTGGGGGTTAGGTGGCAGAGTGCCACTATGGACAGCGTAAATATTTTACATTATTCATTCATGGTTTGGCGGCCTTGTCTTTTTGGGGAAAGGTGGCTACAGCCACTTCTTATCTGCAGCACTGGGTGCATTTATCAGATCATGTTTTTCTAGCTGGTCTCATGCAGGTAGCCATCGGGCACCCACGGACGAAGCATCCGGCCAATTTTATCTCACAAATGTGGGGTGTGTTGATTATTTATTATTCTCCATTCATGGTTTGGCAGTCTTGTCTTTTGGGGGGAGGTGGCTCGTAGATACATCCTATCTGCGGCACTGGGATGCATGTAACTGTTCATGTATTTCCAGCCGCCCTCGCACAGGTAGCCGTCGGGGACCCGTGGACGAGACCTCCAGCCAAATTTATATTTCACTCGGGCCCTGAGCAAAAAAAATAAAAAAATCCCAATGGAATAAAATTGTTTTGATAATCTCACCCACTGTGACGTAGACATGGTGGCAAAGATACCAGGACTTTAAAGAGGGAAGGATTGTCATTTAGGGTCTCATTGTTAGTGCATTTTGGGTCTCACATTTGATCTGCTTTCACGCTCTAGTGTAATCCCACCTCTGACCTGTGATCAAAACTGGTCAGAATGTATTATATAGAAGAGGGATTCATCACATTAATCTAGCTTCAATGGTTTCAATTTGCCTCAAGCCTATTCTAACATAATCTCATAGACATTGTGCAGTTTCTTGATCATAATGATTATTATGATGTTTGTAGACCCTGTTCAAAATAATCAAGTTATTTTTGCCCTGTGCAAATGGGAAAGTCATCTCTATTAAAAGGCTACTGCGTGGTTCACCATATTGATGAGTCTCACTTCAGATGGATTTGACTTGGCAGGTGTAATAGCCCAAGGCAGCCAATGTAAACAAAATCAGTAATGACTGGGAATGCTGTCACTGGAGTTATTTCAGTGCTCTCGCTTCCCTTTTTTTCCAAGAACACTCCCATGCCTCTTTCTCAGTAGGGTTGTGTGCCTTTAAAACATTTTAAAAGCATGCCCAGCTACACAGTGTGCCTTACAGTTTACAAATTCCAAAAATCATATAGTATACAATGTACTGTCGAACATGGATAGGTTTTGACTGCAGTACTGCACATTTTATATAGTGTTGTTCAATCTTCTAGCATAGTACTGCTCATCCAAAATACTATACAATTCTATAATATTATAGATGTCTGGTAGCAGATACATTTAAAATCCTCCCTAGGCTATGGCATGATTCACTCGCTATTCATTCCCATGGGGCTATGAAGCTGAAATACATAAAGAATTCACTACAGATATGTGAAGAACAATTCATTCCATTGCCTCTTGGCTTTGTTCTGCTTGCTCCATAAGCACAATACACATTTTTGGGCTGAAATGTTATTACCTTTTGATAAATTATACTTCATCTAGTCATAACCAGAAGTGTGGTAATTTTTTTTTTTATTACTTTTGTATTTTTTTCTCTTTTCTTTTTTCATTCTTTAATTCTATACACAGTGCCTATAGAAAGTCTACACCCCTTTCAAAATGTATACCTTTTGTTGCCTTATAGCCTGGAATTAAAATGCATTAAAATAGTTTTTTTTTTTTTTCCATTTATCTGCAAATCCTATCCCACAACTTCCAAGTGAAAAAAATATTCTAGAAATGTGTAGAAAATTAATTAAAAATAAAAACTGAAATAGCTTGGTTGGATAAGTGTCCACCTCCCTTGTAATCGCAATCCTAAATTAGCTCAGATGTAACCAATCATTTTCAAAATCACACACCAAGTTAAGTGGCCTCCACCTGTGTTAAATTGTATAGATTCACATGATTTCAGGATAAATTCAGCAGTTCCTGTAGGTTCCCTCTGCTGGGTAGTGCATTTCAAAGCAAAGACTCAACCATGAGCACCAAGGTGCTTTCAAAAGAACTCTGGGACAGATCACGGGATGGGTATAAAACAAAAATATCAAAGCCTTAACTATCCCTTGGAACACAGTCAAGATGATTATTAAGAAGTGGAAGGTGTATGACACCACCAAGACCCTTCCTAGATCAGGCCGTCACTCCAAACTGGATGACCAAGCAAGAAGGAGAGTGATCAGAGAGGCTCCCAAGAGGCCAAAGGCAACTTTACAAGAGCTACAGGCTTTTATGGCCAAGACTGGTCAAAGTGTGCATGTGACAATTTGTGGCATGACTTGAAGATTGCTATCCATCAACGCTCCCCAAGGAACTTGACAGAGCTTAACAGTTTTGTAAAGAAGAATGGTCAAATATTGCCAAATTTAGGTGTGCGAAGTTGGTAGAGAACTATCCCAACAGACTCACAGCTGTAATTGCTGCCAAAGGTGCTTCCACCAAGTATTAACTTAGGAGGGTAGAGACTTATCCAATTATGATATTTCAGATTTGTATTTTTTATATATAATTTTTTTCTTAGTAAAACTTTTTCCCCTTAACAGCATGGAGTATGGTGTGTAGATATGTGGAAAAAAAAATCCTCATTTAAATGCATGAAACTCTGAGGCACTGACTCATCAAAATGTGAAAAAAGTTCAAGGGGGTGTAGACTTTCTATAGGCATTGTACCTGTATTCATGCAATATTATTTGATTGATATTTGTTAAATAATACATAACACCTGGGAACACAATGGCTTGAAAAATGGCTCTATAAACAGCATGCAGTAGCTGTAAGCTATGACTACTTGGGAATCCCAAGTTTAGTTTCAGCGTGGCCTTACATAATTTACAATGACCTTTGCTAAGCAAATTGGTACAGTAACTGAGCTGAGCTATTCCAAGCATGCATCGCCCCCGAGAGCACTGTTTGGCAGGTATTGATTTTCAGGATTCCCCCTCATTTTACATCAGAGTAGGCATGCAGTGGTACTTGTGTAATTCTGCACTATATTTTCCCAGTCGTTTTTTCCACCCATGCAAGGAGAAGCCAATGTCTCCATCAATACAGGCTTTCTGACCTTCTGCCTACAGGGACAGACTAAAGGCAAAAGTTTTTATTTTTCTCACCACAGGTACCACTGTGTCTTTTATAGGCCCTTCAAGGTGCCACAACACCGAAATCTGGAGATATGGCTTGTTTTGTTTTCCTTTTAATTTTGCATTTGGATTCAGAGTACTGTGCTGTACACACCTCATTTTATCCACAGAGTTCCCCAAGCTTTCTCATCCTACCCTCAACCAGCAGTCCTTCTCAGATCTGTCCTGCAGGGATGAAGTGGGTAGTTCTGTCACTGGCCTCTCCAATGACTGAAATCAAACACAAATCACGGTGTTAATTTAGGACCCGCTGTATTTCCCTGTTTTATGGAGCAATGCAATCGAATTTCAGTGACAGGTAAACACACCTTAACACAGCACTGCCTTAGCAAAGGCATAAACTTGTGTTGCGATTTGATTAATGCATATGAGATATTTTTTGATTGACTTACACAAAAAGAGACTGCACATGGCAGCTGTAAATTTAGTTTTCTAATATGGACATATTTCGTTGTGAACTGGGTCGTGATCACTAAAAATGCATACAATACATTGACTAACTGCAGTAGGTCTGGTCACCAGCTTACATTTCAATATGTTTAATTTAAATACAGTACATGGTATTGGTAAGAGAGAAGGCTAATAAAGAGAGTAGTTTGTGTAGAACAGACTGTATCAAACAACGTGGCTGACAAGAGGCAGATTGGTCTCCTGAAAACATCAAGAGCAGTTCTACTGGGATGACAGTGCTGACGTTTCAGTTGAGATCTAAGCTCTCTTGTAGGACCTAGCGAGTATCTGGGCCCAAGGTTGTCCATGGCAGAAGGATCTATCAGATAACTGACTGCCGCCAAATAGATCACTGATTGATCAAGACGAACACTGACAGACGTAGCTAACTGAGAGCTTATCACAGCCTCTCTCTTGCTCTGTAAACAAACAAAAATAATCCCTTCGAAACGCAATGCTATTCCTTGGAGAGGACATGAAACGCAATGCTATTCCTTGGAGAGGACATGAAACGCAATGCTATTCCTTGGAGAGGACATGGAATCATTGGATGAGATTAAATGTACCACTACCAATAGTGTCTCTAAATCAGTACTGTAAAGGTACATTTATAGATGTTTCTGTAATTATTCTTTTGAAACAAATCATAAAAATGACAAAACCTGACAAATCCTCCACACTAGATGGTTTGGTTTTCAATCCCCTGAGTGCCAAGGTGTCATGCACTATACTCTAAAACAAAAGAATGTTAAAGTGATGATGTGTAGGCCTCCACACTCACACACACACACACCCATGTTTGCATTCCTATATTTGTGGGGACTTCTCATTGACTATATTTTTATTTACTATTTCAAATTCCAGTCAGACAAAACTCCACACAGGGTGAAAGTCGACAACAAACTAAATATTTTGCCACTTTTTTTTTTTTTATTTTTTTTTTAACATATTTATTTCTTAAGGTTTTTTTACAAAGTGGGGATGTTCCCACAGCGTCGTTTTTTTCAGGAGTTACTATCTTTGTGGGAACATTTTCTAAAATTTTGTTTGCAAACTGATAGTAATACCTGCCCACACATGTGCGTGCACACACACACACACACACACACACACACACACACACACACACACACACACACACACACACACACACACACACAATAGTAAGGTTGCTCCATAGTTATAATTATAGGATATGAAGAATAGTGGCCTGCAGTTTGATCCTACGTGATGTGAGCATCCTAGCTTCATTCATTTAATAAATCTCAAGCTGTGTTGATACTGTGTGATTTATTTAATGAAACTGAACTACATGCAGCTATGTCATTACTTAGGTTCCAGGTTGCCTCTCATTCAAACTGTATTGGGGGAAAATGTAAGGAGAAATGTATCGTGATAATCTCTTATAAGAGATCAGGTTGGGAGGGGGGTTCTCGACTACTCGTAGCTTGCAGCCATTTCACGGTTTTCTCCAAATCGAATGTGAAAGATTGCAAATCTTGAATAAAATCCTTTTATAAAGTTTTTTTGAGGAAATTGTAAGTTGTGAGTTCCTCCTGTATGCAGACAGAGCCGTTTGTTCCTGCATTGATTTTGTTTTAACTGTATTACTAGGTCTCCTGTAGTTTACAGTAGGGGCAGGTACTCCAACAATGAGGATGCTTGGTATTTTAGCTTGAGTGCTTTAGAAAAAGGAGAATTCATTTATCTATTAGGCTTTAAACAGATGGCTTGGAAACATACATTGTAAGGGACAGTTAAACCATATGACACCATTGGTTAACATTACCATGCTGTGTAAGGCTCTCAATGTCTAATGCACCGCACTAAAAATAATAACTATAGGCCTTTGAGTTTGGGAATTTAGGAGTGATTAGTTAAACATTAAAAGCTGTCTGGCTGTCTGAGACCAGATCAGCATTTAAAATACTAGCTGCAAACTGTTTACATACAAACAAATTGCACTGAATGAGTGTTAGAAAAGCATTTATTTGTTCTTTCTACACAAAATCAAGCACTAAGCCGTGGCACAGAGTGTATTGCTGTGAGTAATGAGGCACAAGGCCAACTGAACAAAACAGATCTTACAAATATTGTGTTCAATTAGAATAGGCATTGTATTTATAAAATAGTAGGCTAGTAGTATACAGCTTAGCTAAAAAAATCTGCCAAAATACTTTTTTTTTACAAGATACTATTCCAGGTGCAGGTATATGATCTCTTTCTTGTCTGTTTCGTGATATGACTGCAGGAGTTTGGTTACATGACACCAGCCAGGTCTGATAGTTGCCGGCGTGGTGAATTTGAAAGCCCAGTGATTCAAAAGAAGGCTGTGCTGTCTTGACTGTTGTGATCGGTATGAGACAGTTGAAAAAGACAGCTGAAGGAATTGATTGAAACACTAATCAAATGTAATTTCTTGTATTTGTTTGCCTGTATATGAACAAATCCGTTTTGAAGTTGCAGTGATCTTAGTGAGATAATTTTAATGGCAAACAGCCCAGTTCTCAAATTTAAAAAAAAAATTAAAAAATGAGACCACATAAAAGCTGGTGTCTACTGTATAGGCACTCATTTCCATTTCACATAGCTACCTGGAGGCTAAACGATTTAAAAATGTTTTTCAAATTGACACCCGGTAAAGCCATGCATTGTTTGTGAGATTTTTTTTTCCATGTTTGCAATGTTAGATTTCCTATTGACATTTATTGAAAGACAGTTCTGGTTTTGTAATAATACTTTATAAATAGCCCTTGCTTATTGCTATTGACTGTCAGATTGCTGTTGACAAGATTAATTGCCCTTAGATAGTACCCCTCGTAACTGCTAAATATAGCTGTCATTGACAGTATCCTCTTTTCCTTCATTTATCTTTTCATAGTATCGGACAGGTTTCCATGGTGAAGGAACATTGTAATATGCCCTCAGAAATAAGATTCACAGGAAAACTATACAAATCAGCAATAGAGAAGATATGGAAATAAAAGTCCTTATTCAAATCAAAATGACTGTGATGGGTTTTGATGATTGGGTATTGAAAGAGCGTACATTTTCTTGACTTAATTTGACTTAAGTGAGAATGTGTGAGTGTCTGCTTACATAACACTATATGACAAGATAATGTCAGAAAATGCTTGAGAATGTTGAGATCAGCGACACAATATTTTAAGCTACCAGTTTTCAAAATTTGAATTTTCATGTAAAACCTGTCTTTGCTTAATGTACATCTCCTTACCAACCTAAGTATGTACGTATGTCTTTTTAACTTATTTTATATGTGTACTTTTATACTCGTATGACAGATTGAATGCTTGAACTTGAATAAAAATATATAAAGTACAATTTTGCTAGGCTTGCTGTTCATTTTCATTTATCTTTACTGCATGTTGCTGGCATGTGTGTATTCTAGTCATATAATATGTCATTCTTCCAAACATGATATGACAGAACCTTGTTGGTACTGTTAAATTAATAATGATTATGTAACTGTTAAATTAATAATGATTATGTAACAGCATGCTACTACTAAGTGACACTAGGGAGATGACAGGATATGTGCAAAGTGATTTGCGGGTTCAAAACCCCCATAATGCTGCCGTAAATCATGTTTAGCAGCCGTGAGTTCTGATTATCCCGTCGTATGTAAAGAATGGTATTCACCTGGAATTCAGCACCCGGTATCGAATTAGCACTTTGCCATCATTAATCCTTTAAAATTGTATTGAAATGCATTCAAATGAAAAAAAGAGCATGGGATTGGGTGGGATCTGCATACTAAGCGGGCACAAACATTATTATATAATGTAAAGATTTTGCTCTTTCGGCAATTGCTGACACACCAAAAACTTTATATCTCTTCTTACAAGGTGCAAACCATTGTAGAAGCGAGTAACTAAGAGCTGTATAAAAGCACACACCTGCAGAGACCTGTCATTGGCTTTGTGACGGTTGCTGTTGTACACTGCAGCGACACTTGGCTCTTGTTGAGGAGAGGCAGGAACTCGTTTTGGGGGGGAAGGGCAAGATGAAGAAGACCCTGCCTATTCAATGCCATGGTCACTTTGTTTAGGATGCCAGAGGATGCGGTGCTAAAGCATTATAGTCTCACTCCGCATGTCATCCTTGACCTCAGTGCTGAATTGAGGGATGAGCTAGACCACAGTGTCAATCTAGGGACCGCTATCCCTGCACATGTGAAAGTGCTGTGTTTCTTCTCTGCACTACGTAGCCTCCGGTTCCTTTAGGACCACCGTTGGAATGTCTGGAGGGATACCCAATCCACCTTTTCCAGTGTGCTAAGCACATTTATGGATGTCATGCTAAAAAGAGTGGCAGGCTAACATCATTTTCTAAGGATACTAGCATAACTGATGTTAGCTGAGGCTTTTCCAAACAACTTTTTCAAACAAGTTTCCAAACAAGTTTCATGCTGAGTGACCTCAGCCATAAGCACCCTCATCTACTTCTCAGAAAACTTTTCTTTTCAAAAGGACTTTGCTGCCCTTCCTCTAACATTTATTTTGGTTTATATTTTCGTGCTCCACAAATGTCATACAGCGCCTGCTGCTCTCTGTACTCCTAACTGTGCAAGTGTGGCCTCTAAATAGACTGATGCTCTCATTGAGACCCTTATTATCATAAATGAGGATCATTATTTGTGCAAGTTGAGTAATTTGCATTCCTCTTAAGCTTACATAAGTGCAAAATAATTGCCTGGCTGCAATACAGTTATTTTGCACTGCGCCTATACTTACATCACCCCCTAAATGTGCTAAAAATGCATCACTTGAAAACTTGCCTCCTTATTCTTACTTTTTTTTTTTTTAATGTAACAGGCTTCCCTCTTGTTTCGTATGGCTGTTATTGATAATGACCTAAATACCCTTGCTGGTTGTTGTAGAGATGAACAGGTTTCACCTTAAGAAACATAGTTTAGGAAGAGTGAATTAAAGGCAACTAACAATTCTTATAATATTCATCATCTTGAGTCTTATTGCTACAAATCTACGAGTCTGTGATCATGCTAGATCCAGCTGTTTTGACTTCTGGAAGATTTCTTGTCATTTTTAAAGGAACTGCCTGCAACTGGATTTGGTTTGAGCTGAAGAGCTAATGGCCAATCATTTATGTATTACTGGAATTGCATCAGGTGGACAGTGCCAGAACTATTTGAATAGCTATACTGTATGATTGCCCTTTATTCCCCCTAAGGGTTATTTTTATAAAGTTTCCTTTATGTTGAGTAGATGTTTTACTTGCCTACTTTCTAGACATAGTACTGTATTCTTATGTAACTTTAAAGAAGAAATTCTTGTTATGATACACATTTATTTATAGCAAGCCTGTTTCTATCCTATTTTTAAGTAGTTTTATCCAGAAGGTAAATGTCCTCAATCCTTATTAAGTGAAGAGGATTGTAGATTATTGGTAACTACATGAAAAGAAAAAAGTGGCAAGAGACACCTGCTGCAAAAGCAGAAAATAAATACCATTTAAATAACATTAAAATAGACATTTTACAGCCTTGGATCATGACACCCTAATGAACACTTCATCCGATTTTCCTCTCTCGACCACCAGTGCACTGCTCCTTGCATTGAATAACAACTTCTGAATTCATAACCGACACCATATTTGAGATGCAAATGTTTATCACTGTAATATGACTGACAAAGAGTAAGATCTTTCCGGGTCAATGTTGTGCCTCCAAGGCTGTCTTTGCTGAGTCCCAAAATGAACTGCCTAGCAACCATTATAATTACTACCAGTGGCCTCAAGTGCACAGCCATGCCAACCTTAATACATCTGAAGACATGAGCTTTACAACACATCCCTGTCAGGTAAAGGGATTGGTTTTCCAGAATGTATTTTTTAGAATAAGTAGCTTATACATTGGATTTGATTCCTTTGCCGGCTTGCAAAGCCTGTGTGTATTTATTAAAGTAGTACCTTTTACATTTCTGTCAGTTCCATCCAAATGATTTATTAAAAATTCCATCTGTAACACAATGAGGAATATTGATATTTAATAGAGATTAAAAACATTTTAATGACACATCATGATAATGGAACAGCCATTAAACCATTAACCATTACTACACACCTTTTTTTAAGTTGAAAATAATTACTGGGTTTCAATGCATTCACGGGTAAAAGTCTGCAAAGTAAGGATGTTTTCATAATATACTTTCAGACCAGTTAACTTTTGAAGCAAAACTGATATGTACAACTGATAAATATTTATTATTTTTCATAAAAACAGTAATGTGTTAAAGTTATGTTCGTGTTAGTAAAGTGAATGCTTATAAGAGACCTGATAACAAATTACAGACAACCTTTTATGCTTTTTTGGGGTAAATCCTCCGCAGAAGTATGTACAGTAGATTTATAGCAGAGGCGGCTTATCCAAGCATAATCAGAAGTGAAAGCTAAGTAACATAAATGGAAGACCATTCGAAATGATGAGTAATACTGCAGACTTGGCTGTTGTGTGAGTGAGCTGATAGAAGTGTTTACTGGCCGAGACTCTCATTACAACCTTGCAAATCAAGCTGAAACGAGTCACCAGCTCATATTGCAATCAATAGACCTACTTCACATGTTTCTGTAGTTACAGGAGCCAGGAGTGTTGCCATGGGGATGTGAATTTCTGCCTTCTAAAGTAATACAGAGCTAGCCCATTTGCTTGCTATTTAAATTTATGACAGCCTTGTACAGCACACGACCATGTTATACATTTTTATTTACGAAATAGAAAGTAATATCCCCACTCTCTGTCTTTCTCACTCACCCAATCTCTCCAATACAAGAAACTTGTTCATTATCGTCATTACAAAAAGAACAATGAAAGCGACATAGTGTTGAATGTTGCAATATCCCAACGATACACAGCGATACTATTTCAGTCCTTATTATTGGTCAGATTTATTGCACAGTTTTCCCTTCCCTTAAAATATAAATTCAAGAGGTTGTGGCACGAGAGCTCAGATTAGAAGCAACAATGATGCTGTGATGGAAGAAGTCATAGCTTTTCAAGGATCCAGACCATTAGTGCCAGCAGGGAAGACATACTACTTTGCCACATCAACACGATTATCTGCCTTTAGCATGTTGATCTCTTGTTCATGGGTTTGACATACTGTATCGATAAAACTCACACATAATACATATTAGGTAAAATCTTTACTCTTCTCATCCTTCTTCATGTGTAAGCAACCATGTGGAACTTATGCTGTTTTATTGACTGTTGGGCTAATCAAGTTTAATAGTGGTTCGTCTATGTCATAGACTCTATGAGCATAAGAACATGTTGTGCCACAGCATAGCAGACCTCTTTGTGACCAGTTCAATACAAAGATCACCTTGCCATTAATACCACTCTTAGTCAGTAGCTTACAATTCAGAGATACATTCGCCTCTGTTACGATCTACTCTCTATTAAGACCGGCCCCTTAGGTTGTGATAGTAAAGGGATCTAATTAGAGTGGTTTCTTGTGTTCAATGTATGTATCAGTTTGTGAACAGATCAGCCTTTTATTATTCATTTCCAAAATACATCTAAAACACATTTCCCTTCTTTCTTTCAGTGTGACAATGCAAAGGGATTGAAGGCCTTCTTTGATGCCATATATTATGGCCCGAAGCACCTGATGATCTTTGGGGGAGTTTGCCCGTCAGTGACGTCCATCATTGCTGAATCACTTGAAGGGTGGAATCTTGTACAGGTAGGAAACCCCTGATTAATATTACTTGCAGTTGTTTCACTGGTTCCTTCTGAGAGACTGGCTCTCTTCTGAAATGTTATGTTATGTTCTATAATTCTGTAACGAGAAGATGTGTCAAAGTACATTTCTGTCTGTTTTGTCAATGTGACAAAGTAAAAGTGTGGTGTAAGTGCTACTGGCTGTTTGAGCCAAATACTTCTTTATATAAGCCGGTTCAGTGCATATGATGATCAGACAGCTGTATCAAGGGGCGGCTGGCTACCATAAACACAAGACAGGGAGTAAGTCAGAAGGACAGAAAAGTGAATAACTTGAAGGTGAAGTAGAATGCCCAAATTGACTGATACCTTGACCTACTTGAGTTTACCGTCTTGAAACAAGCTACATATAACACTTGTACTGTTTGGCTACCAGCTGTGTAACAGTAAATAAAAGAGACCTGTTGATATAAGAGTCTATAACAACAGAGGCGTGTGTGACTGTCACAAAGAAAGGGGTATTCTGATATGAGAGCCTGTATATATATATAAACCATGTACTCAGTCATATCTGTGCTTCAGAGGGCTGCCCTTTCAGCTGAAATCCCAGGAGACTGAAGCAGTATCATCACCTTCATTTGGTTCAGCACTCTGTAGAGCGGCTGTAAGGAACAACACTTGCTTATATATTTAGCACCAATTACTGGATGTCATAATGGCTCTGTACAACCTAAATCATGTTACATTACACAGGTACGGTTAAATACAATAGTGTTTACACAGTATCTGCCAGCAATCAAGGGTGACTGTTGTGGATAAAGGACTGAGCTTCCAATCTCATCCCATAAATCCATCTACAATCCACCATCAGAGTGCATTCACACTTACATTATGACTTCAATATTAATAGGTTTTACTTGAATAACACTAGTTATATATCATTTTGAGTTTTAATGACATTTTATTTCTGTGTTCTGCTCTTGCATTTCCTTCAGAAAAGGTAAACTCCTGCATTCTTTTATCAACGACAATTTGTACTGTTTCTCTCCCCTACTGAGGACAGTTTAAGCTATGTTCCCATAGCAACGCATAGCTCAGGGATACAATGTAGTCATTTGACCAGTAGATTATTTTCAGACAAAGGGTATGTTAGAAATGTTACTGGATAGATAAACAAAGCTTGAAAGTAACGTTTTGCTGGCATGCATATAACAATCATACTGTGACTAATATCACACTGACATGATGGTTAATCAAAAGTGTAATAATAATAATAATAATAATTATAATAATAAAAATAATAATAATAATTGTTTATAAAGTGAGACTCACAGGTTGGAGGGAGCTTCCTTCTGCCTTCATTTATGGAGTTTTCTGAGAAACACATATTTCCCTAGACACACTAAATTCTACTGTTGTTTTTAATTCCTAAGGGCAAGCATAGTTTATGGGTGGCCTGCCTTTGTCTTGTGGAAAGATGAAATTAAATGAAAACAGTTCCTTAGGATAAAAGATCATGCCACTAAAAACAACACTCACGTGAGCAATGCAGAAGAATGTGATTAAAATATTATCTAACCTGTTAATGCAATAAGTAGTCAATTCCTGCAGCTGTTTTGATGTCTGATTTACTTGCCATCTGAGGAATTCACAGTGTGTTTGTTTTTTTAAGAGTACAATAATAGATTCAAAACTGATTTGATATTTTGTATTTGGTGTGAAATTAAAACAGAATTTTGTAATAAAATGAAACAGAATTCTGTTAATTAAAATGAACTTAGTATAAAAGTGAAGGTAATTATCAAATGCTACATGCTTTAAATGCAATTGATTTGTTTTGGTTAACTTCTCCACCAGCCAGGTCAGGGCAGATAGGAAGCTATACTTGTTTTGCATAGGCAGTGTGAAGCGGAGTCCCCAGCAAATTTACATTTCTTGACAACACATCATTGGATTCCTACTGACGCTGATCCAATTGGTTATAAATAGTAACAGCACTTGACAATATGTTATATTAGAAGCTTACAGTAGATTTAGATGAGAGACGAGCCCCTTCTGCTAAATCTTACTGGCTAGCCAATTTTATAAAGATCGAGCCCATTTTTCCCAGATGTGCTGGAAGTCTTTCTCCACCACTTCTCTACTACCTCCTCAACAACTGGTTCTCCTTACTGGGGAGGTATGGCCCTTCACTATAAATGCTGGAGGATGTACTTGTCTCACACAAAGACAAACACACATACACTGTGCTAAATATACACATGAGCTTCAGCATGTCTGTTGCCAAAGGTAACAAAAAAACTTCCTCTAGTAGTACTGGACATGGACAAGAGAAGGAATTGATCGAATTACAGGCTGATGTTGCTTTGACTGTTAATGTTCTTAAATTAGTACTGCGGTTTAATTCTACTTATGCAATTTCACATTACATACAAGAAGTGAATGTCAGAGGTTCTTGTTTTCATAATCCTGTTACAATAATGGTCTTGTAGATCACTGTTATTTATCTGCACTGTTCCATAAGCAGTTAGAGTAATTCCCTTTGAGAGGAACAGAAAAATCACGTACTTTACTGTGTGGAAGACTTATGTCTTTTGCAATCTTATTAAAGCCCTAAGCAGAAGTTATCTAACATGAAGACATATAAACCAGATTCCTAAAATATTTGAGGGGGGGGGGGGGGGGGGGGGGGGCAGCATTTATACTCTAGGATCATCCATCAGGTACAAAAAAGTGGCCAGGGAATCAGCTGCCACGTGCAGAGAGAGCTGGTGGCAGTGTACACACTTCATATAGCACGGTGCAGGATTTATTTTTTTAATCACATGGCACCTGGCACACAGCTGGGTATTGGCTGGCGTGAGTTCATATTTGGCTTGTGGTCAGGTGCCATCACCTGCCACACATTTAGGTGCTGCTTTTAAAGACTCAGTCAGACACACCATCTGTGACTATAGTTACAGTGATGCTCACAGTCTAATGTAAGGACAATAATTACGGTCAATTTTCTGTGCAGTATTTCAGTTATTTTCTTTTGCTTTTGTGCCATAACTGGGACTGATGAAATTGTAAATGTTACCATTGAATAGGATATTAGCAAAATGTAATGAGTGGTAAATAATTGTTTTTTTATATAGTATCAGCATTACCTATAGCTTAAACTAAAAACCTTATTCTGTGTATTATTTAAACTAAGAAATAAACCAAACACAAATAATAACCTGCTTGCTTCAGTGCTCCTAGCTTACTCGAGAACAGCCTTCAGTAGTAAAATTACAAGGGTTTAGATTATGGAACTAGATCCTTTTTATTATTATTTTAGGCCCTTTATAGGTACACATCTTTAAATGTGTGCAATGCAGTTCATTGAGCTGACTGGCAGTTCAAATGCAGGATTTTATATTTCAAAAAAGCACTGCATTACTACATTCTATTTGGAAAACAAACTAGATGTAAACCCTTTTTCAAACTGGTTTTCACAGTTTGTAGGTCTTTGCTGATAGCTGAAGTTTATTGATAGCATGATGTTCTTTGATATAAGCCTGCTACACAGGAACTTACATCCACCAGATTTTACAACCATCCTAATACAAATGCATACTTTAATAACAATACATGATGACTGACATTTATGGAATGTATGTATCTCACTATTTAAATGTGCAAATTATTAAACAAAACTGTTAGCTGCATTAGAGTTAGGGTTGCTGTTTCAATGCTAGAATCTAAGTACAGTACAATGGCCAATTTCAATATGGGTATGCATGTTTTACATTGTATAACATTATCAAAACGTGTAAAATGAAATGTTCCCCAGTGTTATTACTATTAGCCGCTTCTCTTCCAATGCAGTTTACAGCACATGACAATTAGAGTATATGCCTCTTTCACAATGGAAATAAAGACTCCCACTAGATGCTTTATTGTCAGAGCAAGACCCTTGAGATCGGATCTCCAAGCTGAAATCACCACACTTATTTACATAGCAAATACTGGGCACCCATGGTCCATGAGGAGAAAGTAAAACATGAAATGTTTAAATCTAAAACAGAATAAAACATTTTGCAAATTAAAACTGCTTCATCACTTCATGCATATTGATTTGCTTCGTATAATTGTTTGAGACCAGGAGCAGAATGCAAATGCTTGGAATTCTCCTTGTAAATGATCCTGTTAGTTTGACACTCTGTAGGTGTATGATAGTTAACCCTTACCTCAGGAAAGCCAAGAATAGTGCATTAGCCTAGTTAAGAAGTCTTAAGAAGCTGAAACAATGAAACAAGCAAGACCACATCAATATTTTAATGTATCTTTGAAGCATATAGGAAGATAAATGACTATCCATATAGTAAGCATGTTTTCCACTCAAGTGGTACACGTATGTGTTCATATCTGTAGGTGCAGAAATATTGTATGCTATACAGGGCATTTCAAAATCCCTGGCCTATTGTGGGGTATACTATGCCATTGCTTCCTTGAGCCAAGACAATATCAACATAAAACAACTCAGCCAAAGACTCATTATACAACACTATATCCTGTGGAAACACCTTTTATTTAATTTTATACATTTATTTATTTTGTGAATGATATAAATATAAATATAGATATAAGTAAATACATAACTAAATAAATACAAAAATAATAAAGAACCCGCTGAGGCTGTCAGCTCTGACTCTTCAAAGATTCTTGATGTCAGTGGCGGGAACAGCTATCGGATTGCTAACCTGCATCACATTCTAGCCTATGGTAAGGTTAATGAATTGTGCCACTCAGAATGTAATTTCAAGTTACTGGATTCTGTAGTGGAATAAAAAATAGCCACAGGCAATATAGAATTATATATGATAAATAGAGTAAGTTGTTGAAAACTTTCTCAAATCATAAATGAGCACACACACATGAATGTGAATGTTCATGCTAAATTGTGTGACTGCTATGCATTCCATAGAAGTGACATTTGTTAGAAACATTACAGCTCCAATTGTTTATTGATTCTAGTTGCTTCATTGAGAATTAAAGCTAAAAATACATTCCAGCCTCTGCCTCCCACACCTTTCTCCTACGTTCTGTACTCAAAGATTATTTGTTTCCCTTTTAGAATACAACCTGTAGCTGTGGGTACTATTGTGGGCAGTTAATATATTCTTAAGAGCAATACATCAAAGGACCTCCAAAACTATTCTAACCTATTGTAATGTACAAAACCACTTTTAATATCGCTCTCTGAAAACGATAGCGGATTTACACGTTACAACAAGCCAAAAATAGACCACATTCCAGACTGTTCAAAGTTCATGAATCGTGTTTGTTCAACACGAGCAAATGATTAAATACTGGGAATCTCTTCTTAGAAAGATGGTATTTATTAAGCATGCAATGAAGTAAGTTTGAAAATCACACAAAACAGTTACACAATTAAATGTCACATTAAAAGCATTACAATGAGAACTAAGGTTTAAAACAACAGTTCACCAAAGAAATACTAGTACATACTGACACAAGGGGTCACAATACCTGAATAGATATTTTAAGAGTATTGTTACCTAGCCTGAAAAGTAGTCTCTTGCGTTTCTCAGAGTGTCAGGGCTCCCAACCTTGATGGATAAATACTTAGAGCTGAGGGCTCCAGGTGCAGTCTTTAATTTCTTAGTCTTCTTAAGTCTGAGGCAGCTTCAAAGGTTTGGGGCGGCTAGCAGGTCCGAGTTGAGCATCAAAGATTTGGGGCGGCCAGCAGGTCCAGGGAGCTAGCGGGTCGGAGGGATCTAGCAAGTCCAGGGGAGCTAGCGGGTCTGGGGAGCCAGTGGGTCGGAGGGAGCAAGGAGCTGGGCTAAAGCAGGGGTTTTATACTTTTAAAGCAAAGAGATTGTTTGAATTTCCCGCTGCATGCTCCGACTGGCTATTTTGTTGCACATGGGCTTGCAATCTTGATTGATTGCTCACCCCCCTTCCTCTGTCTGATTATCATAATCTGGAAAGGGGAAACTTTAAAACATGCATAACTTTTGCTAAATAATCCAGATTTTATTCTGAATTCCTGTTATTTTTACCACAAGAAATTACATTTCTTTAGACACCAAACATGATTGGTTGCGATTTTGGTTATAGTTTGGCATTGGTTATGGTTTGTCATTGCAAATAGTTTAATTCTCTTAGGGATTTATTATTGGGTTATTCTATACTTTTTGGCAATTTAAGAATAAAACACTTGCATCTTGTACTCAGTAGTATTAAATCATTATGTGAAATTTGTCTTAAATCTTTTAAGACATTTTTCTCTCTTTTTCAGACTCCTATGTTAAACCACCTCTCTCTCCCTAGACGGGTTAATTAAATCACGGAGACGGGTTTGATTAGCTATTTGTTTCCTGAGTGCCTGGTGCATTCAAGGTGTGAGGTTGATAGTTATCTCTAGGCAAAGCTAGACAAAGTAGATTAAGGTTCATTCAATGTAGATTCCTGATACTGTAACATCATAAAAACATAAAATAGGAAAGTTCATGACCTTTGCAATATATTTGTGATGGCAATGCCTATAGAACCTACAAACCAATATAGTATATTCCATGCAATTCCACAGAGTTCAATACTAAGCTGTTGAATAAAATATGTGAACTTCTGTACTGTGGAGAGCTGACGTACAAACACCTTTCATCTACTGGATCTATATTACTGACTTACTTTAAATCAAATTCATCTTATTTTGGAATGTTCATAAATGACTTCAATAAAATGTTGATGTTTTATTGAAGTCATTTATGATTAAATAAGATGTACTGTATAAACAGATTGTGGAACTTTCCAGAACATCCATAGTGTGTTCTGCAGCGCATCTTTACTAAAAGTAAAACAAATAACATTATCTACAATCAGCAGAGACAGAATGCCATCGGTATCATCCTTCTCAGGAATTAATTTCAAATGAACTCCTTTTAATGAAGTCTTGAGACCAGATTTGCATTTATTTCATACATGCCAGCTCTAAACCATTAAGCTTGAATTAAGCAGAGGGTTTGTTGTCAGTAATGTGAAGTGCCAAAGCCTGTGACTAATGCATGATTTTGGAACCTGTTGGGAAGTTAATTCAAAGATATGCATTTAGATTGTTGTAGTGTTATAAAAAATATGGATGTTAAACCTTTTATTTATTTATTTTAATTTATACAAATATATAAATATATAAAAAAAAAAAAAAAAAAAAAAAAAAAAACTCTCTTGGAAATTACAATAGTGGCAGAGACAATTGTAGAGCAGTTGAAAACAGGAATATGTCATTGTCAGGTTGCCACCTAAATTAGGTAGGTATACTGCTGTAAAGTTTATATAGACAAAATAAAACTATATGCATCCCAATATGATCACTGTGCTTAACTGGCCCAAGTGAAAAATAAAACTATATGCATCCCAGTATGATCACTGTGCTTAATTGGCCCATTCAATCTTTTCACTGGCAGCCAGCATAGCAATACACAATACTAGCCCGGTGACAACCATGTGCAGTAGGAAGGCCAGCGTGGATGCTTTACATTGTCATGAATTAAGCTGGGATCCAGCCCAAAATGGTCATTTTTTAAGTATTCACTGTGACTGTTTGGGGATTTAATGGCTTCCAATGCTTCCAAATTCAAGCAGCTCAGCTTTGTTTGATGGCTTGTGACCATCCATCTTCCTCTTGATCACATTCCAGAGGTTTTCAATGGGGTTCAGGTCTGGAGATTGGGCTGGCCATGACAGGGTCTTGATCTGGTGGTCCCCCAGCCACACCTTGATTGACCTGGCTGTGTGGCATGGAGCATTGTCCTGCTGGAAAAAACAATCCTCAGAGTTGGGGAATATTGTCAGAGCAGAAGGAAGCAAGTTTTCTTCCAGGACAACCTTGTACTTGGCTTGATTCATGCCAAAGCTGCCCAATTCCAGCCTTGCTGAAGCACCCCCAGATCATCACCGATCCTCTACCACATTTCACAGTGTGTGCGAGACACTCTGGCTTGTAGGCCTCTCCAGGTCTCCGTCTAACCATTAGATGACCAGGTGTTGGGAAAAGCTGAAAATTGGACTCATCTGGGGGTGCTACAGCAAGGCTGGAATCGGGCAGATTTGTCTTTGTGAAGGACGCATGAATCAAGCCAAGTAATGTGAAATACTGGTGGAGAGCATGCCAAGACGCATGAAAGCTGTACTTGAAAATCGGGGGTATTTCACCAAATATTGATTTCTGAACTCTTCCTAAGTTAAAACATTAGTATTGTGTTGTTTAAAAATGAATATGAACTTATTTTCTTTGCATTATTTGAGGTCTGACAACACTGCATTTTTTTTGTTATTTTGACCAGTTGTCATTTTCTGCAAATAAATGCTCTAAATGACAATATTTTTATTTGGAATTTGGGAGAAATGTTGTCAGTAGTTTATAGAATAAAACAAAAATGTTCATTTTACCCAAACACATACCTATAAATAGTAAAACCATATATATATAAAATATATGATATATATATATATTATATATATTATAGATATATATATATCGATGTTTCTAGG
The DNA here is from genome assembly GCF_017654505.1 of Polyodon spathula. Taxonomy (NCBI): domain Eukaryota; kingdom Metazoa; phylum Chordata; class Actinopteri; order Acipenseriformes; family Polyodontidae; genus Polyodon; species Polyodon spathula. Next base: position 93,362,572 of record NC_054537.1, read on the forward strand.
TGCTGTGGAAAGACAAATGATGAATCTAGAATATTGTGATACTATGTGGTTGCATTGTTTAGTTTTGTCCTGCTTTGTACTGCAACTTTAGCACCCAGCTTTCTCCAATGGTCAATCCAGCATTATTTTGAATATTCCAGCTAATGTTCCATTTCACACCATTTTAATGACTTTCCAAAGTACTTGAGTTGCTAAGTTGAGAAGCAGACTGCCAGGATTCCTGCTACAGCAGCTGGGAAGGTATTAAGATCTTCATGGCAGTTGAACACATGTTCTCTACAGAGTCTGAGGGAACTGTAATGCTGGAGAGCAGTGCAAAGATGGGGCAGCATATGGACAAATATCCTGAAGAGTGTGATTAGTTTCCATTGTTGCCGCCAGGGCAAGCTTTGAGATTAACTTGGATTCTTCCCATGTCATACTGTGGGCTACCGTCATTGAATTTTGAGATTCTTATTATGTCAATAGTTAGAAGCCTTCCATACACAGGACTGCATTAGTTTCCATAAACTGCAGCATTCAATATAGAATTATTGTATATGTGTACCTTTAATATAATAGTGGTTCTCTTTACCAACTGCTGCCAAACTATGGAATGCCCCCCGCCCCCCACCCCTGAATTCTTGTTTTTTTTTTTTTTTTGTCTTCTGAGACCAAGCATGTGAAGTACTGTATTTCCCCATCACATTACCTTCCTTTAGCTTTCCCAATTAATTTAATATTTAACACTGATGTAGTCTCAAGTCTCTGATTTGGCTCACAGATACATTTCACTTTGGTTTGAGGGAGTGGAACAGTACATCGTTAATACATCGTTCACTATATTAAATGAAAACAAAATTCATATAAAAAGTCAGGAAATAAACTTTTTTAACAAAGCACCTGCATTAGTCAGTTTTAATGTGCTTTTAAGAAGGTGTCTGTTTCTGAAAGGTATTCACGCTCTGCTAAGGTTGCTTATTGCTACAGTTTTCCCTTGTGAAAAAGCCTGATTGAAGCAGCAAGCAACGTTGTCCACAGTAACAAAGGAGGAGAGATACAGTACATTAACTAGTAATGAGGTAATACTCTTAACTGCTTAAGTATTGAATATTGTGTTGCCTAATTAAAGAGAGTCTGTATTTTGAAAGACTGTATAAAAGTCAAATAGTCCACTGGTAATTGCTGCCTTTTGGCACAGGAACAAAAAGAACCAAAAAATAATAATAACAATTTCAACCTTTCATAGAACTCAAGATTCTGAAAGAAACAACAATATCCCTATTTTGAACATATTGTGAGCCGGCGTCATTATAGCGTAGTCAGGAGTCATACAGTGAGTCATAAAGCCTTCCGACAGCTTTTCAAGTAAGTTGCAGAGCTGTAGGTTGTAAGGAAACATGTGCAATACTTTTTTCAGATGTGTGCAGAGTATCCTAGGTATATATTCACCACTGCGTTGGAGGTGGTACATTGACAGAGAGGCTGCAAGGGAACAGGGGAACGTTGGCATTTCATGTTAACTTAACACATGTTTTGAATGCAGATTTTAAGTTGGGCCATCTGTTTAAAAAATATAAAAAGTGAAATTCAAATGTAATTCATACCGGCACTCAATCTATACACACAAACAGCTCGTAATTGACGAAACGCTGCTTTAGTTCAATGGCCCATACTTTTCAGTTCAAGTAAATGAAGTCAATACATCCTGGCACTGCATAATAACTTCTACACTGACATCATCATAGGGCACTCAAATTGACTGGCTTTAATGTAAGTATATTATATGTTTTTGTTCTGCCTCTGATGTATTGGTGGGTTTCAGCTAAGTAGAGAAAAATAATTAAAACCATTGTAATAATTTAAACAAATTAGCTCACAACTTGTCTTGAGGTGTTTGGCCATGGCCTCCTCTACTTCTAGCTGTTATATGGCTGGTTTTACCTCACTCACTAAAACCAATAAAAGTATATGTGGAACTTTATCCTTGTTCCTTATTAAGTCTTAGCTTTTAGTGTAAGGTTTAAAAAATGAAGGTAAACATATAATTAACTACTTTGTTATGCTATAAGGATGAGACTAGACAATGTATCAAATCTTAACGTTTACCATTTGTTAGTTCCAAATACCCACATTACATTCTACATTGAACTTTATTGTTTAGATACAATATGTGCCACTGGTATTAACAGAGAGAGGCAACTGATTAGGTTACTTGAACCCCTAGAGAGAGGAGAAAGCCTGTGTGAGCATTACATATTGATTTGGACCTATCAGACTACATAAAATACTACGAGTTCTAAATAAATGTAAATTAACTTAATCACAAGAGTAGCCATTCACAGAGATGTTCTTCTATGGTGCAAATAAAGATTTGCTGAGTGCTGCCGGCTTCTTGAGACAGTCAATGTTGAATGTGGCAAGGTTCAGTTTATATTAACATGTACACAATTGTTTTATTTTTTTTATTTCTAAGTATATTTATTTCAATTTCACACTAAAATATTGAGTTACTATAGCTAGTATTAGATTCAATGTCAGATCTTTCAACACTTGTTTAAAGTTACCTATTAGTTACAGCGGGGTTACCACAGAATTAAAGCAATGCTCGTCTCGGACTAGGGTCCGGGTCTATCCATTTTTCACTAGACTTTACCCAATTCCAAGTCCATATAGTTTTGGTTGCTTAGAGACCTCGGACAGAAAACAGTCCATCTTATAAATCCAGCCGACAGGGGATGAAACAGCGGACCAATTGAGAACAAACGGCTGCCTAGGAAAGAGAACAGCCATTGAGAAACACCCCACGTTGACTTGGGCACAGCCCAAAATAAACAAACTGACCAGAGGGTGGAAGTGAGAATCACAAAAGCAGCCACGCGACTTTCAAAGGACGTCCTTTCCATACAGCGTGCTTCCCACATAAGGAACAGCTTTCCAGGCAAAACGAAGAACTTTTCTGAGTCATGGGAGGCAAGGAAGAACCAATGTTCTGAAGAATGACTAAAATCAACTTTGAAAAGAGCCCTACGAGAGATTGAATCAGTAAACGGGATGATGCCTTGATCTGAAAGCAGGTTTTGGTTTCCACGTCACTCCATGAAATGGACTGAAGCACAGCCAGCAGCTGGGCCATGTACTAGCCATACAGAAGAATTGCAACAAGAACACCTCTATGAACTACATAACTGTTCAATTGCAATGCATTATCTGAACTCAGTTATGTCTGATTAACAGAACTATTGTAGAGAACTAGGTTAACATGCAGGCAGGCACATTAGCGTATGAAGCGTATATCGGGCTTATGCCTTTGTGTGTGATTACGTCACCTACCAACCCTGCTGCTGCCTTCCCCAGTACATGCTACACTCTCTTCTGCCAGCCCCAAGTCCGCACGACCCAGACGAGAGCATGCCAGGGTACCTGTGTCCACTTCTGACACCAATGTAGCAAACTAGGTTAATATGCAGGCAGGCGCATCACACAGGCAGAGGGCGGGTGTGAACCCGGGACCTCTCACACTAAAGCATAGCGCCGATTCTGCTGTACAATAGAGCCGCCTCCTTTGAAAAGAGCATATATCGGGCTTATGTCATATCTGATTACGTTGCCTACCAGCCCTGCTGCTGCCTTCCCCCGTGCACACTACAGTATTATTAGTTTGGTAGATCACATCTAAACTAAATAAATTAACAAGGAAAACTAATTTGCTAAATTAGGACTGGAATGTTGGATTCCATTCTGAATGGAAAATTGAATTAATTCTCATGCATATTGACATGAATAACAACGAGAAATGGGTATTGAAAATATTAATGCAAAGTAGACACTCTGTGTGATCAGCCATAATTAATGTTAGTATTTTAACCATGTATGCTAATGATGTTATGGTCGTTGTAATCGTTTGGCTATGAAATCAATGAACTGTATACTATTCACGCATATCTCTAACCAATAACCTTTCCTTTCTGTAATATTAGATTAGTTGTGCACCCCTTTTTATTCTTAAATAAACTATTGCTTTATATTTCTCACACGTTGTGTGAATGTTAGTTATTGTCAAGGGAATCCAAGTTTTTTCATTTCTTACATTTTGACATCTCTGAGAGGGCGACTAGAGACTAATTTATGTTTAAATAAATTGTATACCTAATTCACTACATCATTCACTCTAATCATTAACATATCCCTACATTTGCTTGCATGTATTTTCAAAGAAGAGTGTGCAGTCTTCCTAACTTGTTGAATTGACTTAATTAAAACAAAATTGTTGATAGCTACTGTACTGTTAATTATTTCTAAATATATCTCGAGCCAAACCAGATATATTCATGCCAACAACAAGCTCAGTCTGGGGCATCCATATATTCATTCACAGCACAGGGTCTTTGCTGAGTATAGTTACAGTGTGGCTTGTTGGAGTGCACTCTAAGCTTAGCTATATTTACAATAAAGAACTAGAGCATAAGTGGGTGACCTCCCAGAGGACGACTGAGAGAAAAGAATGATACAGTGGTACAGCAGAAGATTGGCACATTTAACTGCAGTGTGAGCAGTGAAGTACAACGCTTTAGCACCGCATCAGTCCACATGTGCTCTGGAGATCAGTGTGGCTAGCTTTGTTTTATAAGTGACACAATGGTAACTTTAGGTAACATTGGAAATAAAAAGGTAAGTCTAGCACTGGCAACAGCTCACAACTACTCTCAGGCTCCTGTGGTACAGTATAACTTGTGCAGACTGTTGCACTTTATTGGAAATAGAGCTGTGGAATTTTCATCCAGAAAGCTTAAATTCCAAAAAGACCCATTGTATCAGTTTATACTGTCCTAGTCCTTTGGGTAAAGCAGGGAAGGCAGGTTTGTAGTACAGTCGAACACAGATATGATTACAATAGGTTTATTTGGGTTCACTCAATGCAGGCAGCTTGCCAGACTAATATAACTTATGAACCCCATAGTAAAACAAAGACTTCTCTAGTCCAGCACGTATTTTAGTTGTGCCAGGCAAAGCTTTTAAGAAAGTAAGCAATTCTCCTGAGTCTAACACTCCTAATGCTGTGTTCTTTCAAGCCTGGCATTTGCCTAATTGTCTATCCACCTGCATAAACCCTGGCTAAAATTGGACCTTGAACTGTACCACACTTGCTTAAACCTTCCAACCTCCTTTCCCTCAATGAATGACCAGTTACCCTTTACTTCAAATATTAAAGAAAAATTAAAACTTGAATTTAGACCTACAGCACTGCATTGGTAAATCACAAGCACTAGCTCGGCAATATCACTGCCTTACCTGTGTAGTTAATATACAAAAATCACTGTACAACCCCAACACAATGCGGATCCAGCAATCCCAGAACCCCCATGCATGCTTGTGCTTGCTGTAATATCTCTGTTGTATCCGAGCAACCAAAAGTGAATGTGATACAAACACCTATTAAACCATGAACCCGTTTGTCCGGGTCGAATCAGTTGACCTACAAAAGCTAATTATGAAATATATATCTATCATCTATCAAAACATTACTGGATCAAGAAACAACAATGTATAGGAAAGATACTAAAACAGTCTAATTCATAAAACTGCAGCCATCCTAGCTTTTAACTTGAAAGAAGGAAGACATTACAGGCATCCAAATATAAGAGCTCCTACAGGTATGGCCAAAAGTTTTGCATCACTCTATAGAATTAACTAATTTTGCTTTATAAAGTCGAAGTACCTTAAGGAATATCCACCTTATAAATGATTACTTTTCAAATAAAACACTTATTTTTTATTAAAATACTTTTTGATATCTGAAAGCATGTTGATCTGCTCAGACCTTAATTTAAAAAAATATGACGTACTGTGTGAGGTACTTGGACTTTAAACCTTTGAGTTCTTCTAAGCATGGAACATTTACAATTCTTGAAAAGAATACATAAAAAATCAGGCATTGCCTTTATAAATAACGTTGGCACTAACTTCTATAGCAAATTGTGTCTAACTAACTTGCTTGATTTTTTTGAGGATGCAACGTCGATAATGGATAATTGCAAAGCATATGACATGGTTTATTTAGATTTCCAGAAAGCTTTTGACAAAGTCCCGCACAAAAGATTAATTCTCAAACTGAACGCAGTTGGGATTCAAGGAAACATATGTACATGAATTAGGGAGTGGTTAACATGTAGAAAACAGAAAGTACTTATTAGAGGAAAAACCTCAGAATGGAGTGTGGTAACCAATGGTGTACCACAGGGTTCAGTATTAGGCCCTCTGCTATTCCTAATCTACATTAATGATTTAGATTCTGGTATAGTAAGCAAACTTGTTAAATTTGCAGACGACACAAAAGTAGGAGGAGTGGCAAACACTGTTGCATCAGCAAAGGTCATTCAAAATGATCTAAACAAGATTCAGAACTGGGCAGACACATGGCAAATGACATTTAATAGAGAAAAGTGTAAGGTACTGCACGCAGGAAATAAAAATGTACATTAAAAATATGATATGGGAGATACTGAAATTGGAGAAGGAATCTATGAAAAAGACCTAGGAGTTTTTGTTGACTCAGAAATGTCTTCATCTAGACAATGTGGGGAAGCTATAAAAAAGGCTAACAAGATGCTCGGATTCATTGTGAAAAGTGTTGAATTTAAATCAAGGGAAGTAATGTTAAAACTGTACAATGCACTAGTAAGACCTCATCTTGAATATTGTGTGCAGTTCTGGTCACCTCGCTATAAAAAAGATATTGCTGCTCTAGAAAGAGTGCAAAGAAGAGCGACCAGAATTATTCCGGGCTTAAAAGGCATGTCATATGCAGACAGGCTAAAAGAATTGAATCTGTTCAGTCTTGAACAAAGAAGACTACGTGGCGACCTAATTCAAGCATTCAAAATTCTAAAAGGTATCGACAGTGTCGACCCAAGGGACTTTTTCAGCCTGAAAAAAGAAACAAGGACCAGGGGTCACAAATGGAGATTAGACAAAGGGGCATTCAGAACAGAAAATAGGAGGCACTTTTTTACACAGAGAATTGTGAGGATCTGGAATCAACTCCCCAGTAATGTTGTTGAAGCTGACACCCTGGGATCCTTCAAGAAGCTGCTTGATGTGATTTTGGGATCAATAAGCTACTAACAACCAAACGAGCAAGACGGCCTCCTCTCGTTTGTAAACTTTCTTATGTTCTTATGTTCTTATGTTCTTATGATAGCATAGTTTTTGTGCAAGTGTAGTGGTCAGTGTTGTGTGATACGCTGGTGTCATGGATTCTGTCCTCTGTAGGTGACAGGAGATGAGGCTGAAAGCTCTAAAACCACGAATGCAGACGTGTCTGGTGTTACCAGTTAATGCCACTGCACTGGTACCTAAGTCATGCAACAAGGTGTGTACTTGTAAGAGCTGTAAACATGTACAGCATGTGTTGGTGATTCAATTAAACTGACAGATGTATTTAATTTATATTGAATAATAAACTTCACTCGTTGAACACTACATTGCGTTTAATTCTCATCTTGAAATTAATTAATCTGGGCGCTCAATTGAAAGCATGACTGAATTATCTATTGATTAAAGGAAGCCGGGACCTTGTAACTTAAAATTGAAGAGGCAATTGCTGTACATGGTGTTTGTCATGTTAATTTTAATTATGCAAGTGCAGTTTGTGAAGGGCCACCTTGGGATATAATTCAAAGGATCACATTTAATTAATGTTATTTTTACTTTTGCCAACTTCCCAAAAGTGGAATCAGCAGCTGTTTCCAGGTGCTTGACAACAAAGAGACTTCAATGCTATCTATCAAACCAAGCCTTAAAAAATCAGTACTTGTGGGTTCATTAGTTAGTATAGTTGTGAAATTTAATTCAAATTTTTACCTAGTGCCTTGGCAATGTTTTCAAGTGTTGTAGATGCAGTCCACTCAGTTGGGTGCATCTCTTTAAATGGGATCTCTACCAGAAAAAGAACGTTTTTAATCTACACTTGGCAACGCTGACCAAAGGAGGCAGTGTTTCATTTTTTAAAGAAAAAACAAGACTATCATGAGCAAAGGAGCACCGAATGGCTTCAGGGTAGGCATCAAGTAATTAGAATCAACTGCTGCTTATTAATGTTCCAAGGTGATACATGTCCAAGGGGCTTGTGGGACTAATTCACCTGCCATACAGAACCTTTCTGTCACATTCAGTTTATTAACTATGCTGATAAAAGGGTAACACTTTACGTTGTGTCTCTGATTACTGTCTATTTACATAATATACATGGTATTTACATAGTTGCTTACACATACTTACAATGTTATTATGCATAGTTATTATGCAATGTGCTTAATAACTATGTAAATGTTTTGATATATGTAAATACACACTCATATTAGAAAAAGGTTAGAGGGGTTAGGGTTAGGGTTAGTTTAGAGGGGTTGTGGTTAGGGTTAGTGGGTTGGGTTAAGGTAAGAGTTAGGGTTAGGGTTAGGGGGTTTGGGGTTAGGGTTTAGGTTAGAGGTTTGGGGTTAGGGGGTAGAGGGTTTTAGTAGGGTTTAGTTTTAAGGGTTAGTGGTGTTGGGTTAAGTCAAGTTAGGGTTAGGGGTTTGGGGGGGGGTTTGGGGTTCCATTAGTTTTAGAGGGGGTTAGAGTTAGTGGTTGGGGTAAGGGTTGGGTTAGAGTTAGGGTTAGGGTTAGGGATTTGGGGGGTTAGGGTTAGTTTAGAGGGGGTTAGGGTTTGGGGGGGTTAGGTTTGGTTAGGGTGGGGTTGGGTTAGGGTTAGTTTAGAGGGGTTGGGGTTAGGGTTGGAGGGTTGGGTTAAGGTTAGAGTTAGGGTAGGGGATTTGGGGTTAGGGTTAGTTTAGAGAGGTTGGGGTTAGGGTTAGTGGGTTGGGTTAAGGTTAGAGTTAAGGTTAGGGTTGGGGGTTTGGGGTTAGGGTTAGTTTAGAGGGGTTGGGGTTAGGGTTAGTGGGTTGGGTTAAAGTTAGTTAGGGTTATGGTTAGTGGGTTGGGTTAAGGTTAGAGTTAGTGTAAGGGTTAGGAGGTTTGGGGTTAGGGTTCATTTAGAGGGTTTGGGATTAGGGTTAGGGTTGGGGGGTTGGGGTTAGTGTTAGAGTTAGGGTGAAGGCATAGGAATATGGTTAGGGTTATATCTTGCACAAAGATTTACACATTAGATACATTGTAACTATGCTTAATACCATTGTAATTTTGTGTAAGTACACTTGTATTTAATAAGTAAGTATTACACATAAGTGCGCATTAATTAAATACACAATGTAAACTGTTACCCTTTTCTGTAGCATTGTGTTTGAAACTTCCTTTTTTATGGGGAAAGAGATGAGACATCTGATGAGTCTTCAAGCCAGGGACTCCTTACATGTCCTTAGCTTGCACAAGGCTGCTGCACGTCAGGGTGGACATGAGTGCAAAGTTTTGTTTCTGTAGTCTGGACCCACTAGTGTCTACAGTTTTTTTTCTCTGTACTAAGAAGTCAGGTTTAGAGCTTGTGTGTGACAGGACAGTCACAAGTTAGGTTCGTCACAGCCTGTGTCTTTTCTGAAGCCACTGAGGTATCCCATTCACACAAATTGTGAGCTTGACATGTACTGTTGATGTGTACAGCAGCACAACCCAAGTCCATTGTGTAGTTATAAGAGAGAAAGAGCATCACCAGCGCTTATTAGGCTGTGGCAGAGTAGGCACAGTATTGGGGGATCCTGTTAAGTTTCCTTTGATTCAGAGTCTCATATTTATATCAGCATTCTTAGGCATTATACTCTACAGCACAGAGGGGGGTCAAATAATTTCACCTTTATTGTATTTAGCATAGGAATAATGGATCTCTAAGTAAGGTTTCAAATTCATCTTTTGGAAGCAGACCCAGTGTTTTAAAAATGATTAAAGTTAGTACACCTGGTAAATAAAGCTCTGAGCAAAAGCAGTATTAGAGAGCACCCATAATAAAATATTAAACAGGTAAGAAATAAGTCATTGACGGGTTCTCTTGCTAACATTATGCTTATTGTTATTAATAATGTTTAATTTACAAAGGGTGGGGAGGGATTGTTTTCCCAGCTTTAATCCCCTGTGGTGCCTTCACAGCTTTAATCTTTAAATTTTCTTTACCTGCATTTCTACAGATATATATATATATATATATATATATATATATATATATATATATATATATATATATATATATATATATATATATATATATATATATGTTTGTGTGTGTATAAAAGTGAAATGGCTTGGTTGGATAAGTGTCCACCCACCTTGTAATAGCAATCCTATATTAGCTCAGATGTAACCAATAGCCTAAAATCACACACCAAGTTAAGTGGCCTCCACATTTCAGGATAAATGCAGCAGTTCCTGTAGGTTCCCTCTGCTGGGTAGTGCATTTCAAAGCAAAGACTCAACCATGAGCACCAAGGTGCTTTCAAAAGAACTCCGGGACAAAGTTGTTGACAGGCACAGATCAGGGGATGGGTATAAAAAAATATCAAAGGCCTTGAATATCCCTTGGAGCACGGTCAAGATGATTATAACAAGTGGAAGGTGTATGACACCATGAAGACCCTGCCTAGATCAGGCCGTCCCTGCAAACTGGATGACCCTGCAAGAAGGAGACTGATCAGAGAGGCTACCAAAAGGCCAATGGCAACTTTACAAGAGCTACAGGCTTTTATAACCAAGACTGGTCAAAGTCTGCACGTGACAACAATATCTCAAGCACTCCACAAATCTGGCCTGTATGGTAGGGTGGCAAGAAGGAAGACATTACTCAAGAAAACCCACCTTGAATCCCGTTTGAAGTATGAAAAAAAACACTCAGGAGATTCTGTAGCCATGAGGCAACAAGTTTTGTGGTCTGACAAAACTAAAATGGAACTTTTTTGGCCTAAATGCAAAGCTTTATGTTTGGTGCAAACCCAACACAGCGCATCACCCAAAGAACACCATCCCTACTGTGAAGTGGCACAGCATCATGTTATGGGGATGTTTCTCATTGGCAGGGACTGAGGCACTTGTCAGGATAGAAGGGAAAATGAATGGAGCAAAGGACAGAGAAGTCCTTCAGTAAAACCCTCTGCAAAATAGCTGAAACTGGGAAGGAGGTTCACCTTTCAGCATGACAACGATCTAAAATTTGTGGCATGACTTGAAGATTGCTGTCCATCAATGCTCCCGATGGAACTTGACAGAGCTTGAATAGTTTTGTAAAGAGGAATGGTCAAATATTGCCAAATCTAGGTGTGCAAAGTTGGTAGAGACCTATCCCAACAGACTCACAGCTGTAATTGCTGCCAAAGATGCTTCCACCAAATATTAACTCAAGGGGGTGGAGACTTATCCAATTATGATCTTTCAGTTTTGTATTTTTAATATATAATTTTTTTCCCAATAAAAACTTTTTTTCCCCTTAACAGTGTGGACTATGGTGAGTAGATAAGTGGAAAAAAATCCTCATTTAAATGCATGAAACTCTGAAGCACTGACACAACAAAATGTGGAAAAAGTTCAAGGAGGTGTAGACGTTCTATAGGCACTGTGTATATATATATATATATATATATATATATATATATATATATATATATATATATATATATATATATATATATATGTGTGTGTGTGTGTGTGTGTGTGTGTGTGTGTGTGAGTGCATACAAAGTTGAATTGTCATTGCTTGGACTGTTAAGTGCCAAAATAATTGCAAATACTGTAGCTAAATTGCTAAAAAGCTAAATAAACGGCTGATCCAAGCCTCAGCCTGCTGACAGCTCACTATTGAACCTCAGGAGATTTACCATTTGTTCCACTTCACATTTATCACTGCTCTGATTGTGTGACACATTGTGCAGAGTGAGCAATGCTAGATAGTAAACACACATCTTGCTGATATGTCCTTAGCTTAAAAATTTTCCTGGAATCCTTTGATTTTTCTTAACATCTAAGGTGTGTTTTGCCATTGATAGATGGCTGCTGTTCAGTTGGTAAATAGAATATGCCTGCATGAAACTCGTTGCAGTCTATTCGATTAATCCAAACTGTGGCATATCTAAATATTAAAAATAGGAATATATGGACACAGGTGTTTGTGTCTAACTTAATAATAAAATATCACATTGCGTAAAAGTGTTCCAACTTTTAGTGTCATTGAGATATATATATATATATATATACACACACACACATATATATATATATATATATATATATATATATATATATATATATATATATATATTCGTATGAGCTTAACATGCAGTCTACAGCACTCAATATTCCCAGGTGGTCTCCCATCCAAGTACTAACCAAGCCCAACATTGCTTTGCTGAAGCATTGCATGGTAAGTTCGATTTGAAGAGCTTTTTGCCATCAGAGATGTTGCCCAGGGGTCACTACAAGGAAGTAGCTCTTTTTGACCCCTAGTGTCATTGATCAGATAGGCTTTAAATATATTTAAATATTGCTGGATCATTAAGATCCAAGGATACATAAACCTGCTAGAAAGGTATTTCCTTCAGAAAAAAGCAACAACCATGTGTACATTTAAATCAATAAGGCTTTCTTCTCTTTGTCTTTTACAATAACAAGCTATATGTCTGTTTTAGTTATGTATCATGAAATCACAAAGGGGAGTTTCTCTTCACAAGAAAGAGGAAAGCATCCCTTTAGGGAGCGTAACTGTAAATAACATCCCTTTGGGGAATGTAACTGTAAATAACATAATTACAATCCTCAAAGTAACAGCAAACAACTGCCTGCTCTGGTCTTTAACCAAATGATTGATTTTTGCCATGAGTATAACAGAAACCCATGTACTGGGGTGATAGTTCTGCATGGTTGTGAGAAATGTGTGTCATTTGCACTTGTGGGGTACTATGGCAGTCGTGATTCCTCCTGCTTATTAAAAGCTTTGGAAGACAGCTATTTATTTAGGGTTACTAAAATATTTAGTAAAGATTTAAAATGCCATTAAATGGGTTAAATGGGCTTTTGTGGGATTTCACCACTGCACTTGTAAGCTAGGTTGCTTCTTCAAATCATTTATATATCTGAAGAGTGAAAGCAAGTGGTCTGAGTTGAGGTAAACAACATAGACAACACCCCAGTCCCAGTTTTTTTTTTCTTGTAGGCCAGAGGATTGTAGTGTGTGTGCTGTGTATATGTGATCATATGTAATATGTGTTTGTAAATAAAAATAAAACGTTTGACTTTTCTTTTTCCCCTGAGAAACACACTCTTTTGTCGCTCTCCAGAGTGTCCGCAGACAGGGGATCCAGTGCTGGTGGGGTTGATTGATTTTTTTTTTGTCTTTTTCCCAGGGGGTGCTGGCAGGAAAGCCCCTGCGGTTCCTCTCTCAGCTCCTGCCGAAGCTCTTGCTCTATTACCCGCCAATACAGCGCATGTAGAACCCCATCAGCTTCCTCGCTAATGACTGCTAATACATTCACCACATCCTAATTGTGTGTTTTACAGCTTCTTCATAACATTGAATTATTGATTAGATAACCAAATTAAAAATAATTGCAGCTGTTTTTTTTTTTTTACTTGCTGTTTGAGTGTTATAGTAACACTGGTAATGAGAACACTGGTGTGAATAGAGTATCTTTTTACCTTTTATTGTTATTGAATATAATAATTCTCACAAGCGATTCAGAAAAAATAAATAAATAAACAAAAAATGGTATACAGCACTACCTGTATCATGTTTACCTACATTCAGGATTTACTTGTTAATGCAATCATTACTGAGAAGGACCAGAACACTTTCAGTCTACCGACCAGGATATTCCAATGCCATTGAGAACATATAATTCTGAGTTAAGGTTTGCAAAACCAACACTACAAATGAAATAAAAAAAAGGAATTTAATGACACCTTCACTAGATTTAGGCTGTATACTATAACACCCTTTATGAACCTGTGTTTAAATATGACACCTGTTTGTATTAATGAAATTCTAGTATTTTACTGTGTGCTGTGGGGCATGCACTGTTTATGGTTTGCTAGCCTCTCAGAGTTGCAAAGGTACAAATCGCATTATGGTACCATATAATATAAATAGACTTAGGTACATATAAATAACCTGCAGGGACTCTAAAAATATATACAATGCGGTACTATACATTCGCAAAGAAAATGTATACTAATATTTCTTCTCTGAGGTACAAACTACAAAAGAAGTGATCATTTGAAGTGATCCTTGATTTTAAAAAAAGAAGCCACGCAAGGAAACTTGAGGGACTCTTATTGTAATCTGTTATACATTCCGGCACAATGCTAAACAAGCACACTGTTCAGCTGATCACATTCCAGCACAATGCTAAACAAACACACTGTTCAGCTGATCACATTCCAGCACAATGCTAAACAAACACACTGTTCAGCTGAACACATTCCAGCACAATGCTAAACAAGCACACTGTTCAGCTGATCACATTCCAGCACAATGCTAAACAAGCACACTGTTCAGCTGATCACATTCCAGCACAATGCTAAACAAACACACTGTTCAGCTGATCACATTCCAGCACAATGCTAAACAAACACACTGTTCAGCTGATCACATTCCAGCACAATGCTAAACAAACACACTGTTCAGCTGAACACATTCCAGCACAATGCTAAACAAGCACACTGTTCAGCTGAACACATTCCAGCACAATGCTAAACAAGCACACTGTTCAGCTGATCACATTCCGGCACAATGCTAAACAAGCACACTGTTCAGCTGATCACATTCCAGCACAATGCTAAACAAACACACTGTTCAGCTGAACACATTCCAGCACAATGCTAAACAAACACACTGTTCAGCTGATCACATTCCAGCACAATGCTAAACAAGCACACTGTTCAGCTGATCACATTCCAGCACAATGCTAAACAAGCACACTGTTCAGGTGTGACAAGGTGACTTGTGTGTAAGGCCATCGTGTATATTGATTCGTGGGGTGACAAGGCGAACTAAAGTGTAAATTAAAGGGCGTCGTGTGAACGGATTGTGTTCGTGTTGATCACATTCCAGCACAATGCTAAACAAACACACTGTTCAGCTGATCACATTCCAGCACAATGCTAAACAAGCACACTGTTCAGCTGAACACATTCCAGCACAATGCTAAACAAACACACTGTTCAGCTGAACACATTCCAGCACAATGCTAAACAAACACACTGTTCAGCTGAACACATTCCAGCACAATGCTAAACAAACACACTGTTCAGCTGATCACATTCCAGCACAATGCTAAACAAGCACACTGTTCAGCTGATCACATTCCAGCACAATGCTAAACAAGCACACTGTTCAGCTGATCACATTCCAGCACAATGCTAAACAAGCACACTGTTCAGCTGATCACATTCCGGCACAATGCTAAACAAGCACACTGTTCAGCTGATCACATTCCAGCACAATGCTAAACAAGCACACTGTTCAGCTGATCACATTCCAGCACAATGCTAAACAAACACACTGTTCAGCTGAACACATTCCGGCACAATGCTAAACAAGCACACTGTTCAGCTGATCACATTCCAGCACAATGCTAAACAAGCACACTGTTCAGCTGATCACATTCCGGCACAATGCTAAACAAGCACACTGTTCAGCTGATCACATTCCGGCACAATGCTAAACAAGCACACTGTTCAGCTGAACACATTCCAGCACAATGCTAAACAAGCACACTGTTCAGCTGAACACATTCCAGCACAATGCTAAACAAACACACTGTTCAGCTGAACACATTCCAGCACAATGCTAAACAAGCACACTGTTCAGCTGAACACATTCCAGCACAATGCTAAACAAGCACACTGTTCAGCTGAACACATTCCAGCACAATGCTAAACAAGCACACTGTTCAGCTGAACACATTCCAGCACAATGCTAAACAAGCACACTGTTCAGCTGAACACATTCCGGCACAATGCTAAACAAACACACTGTTCAGCTGATCACATTCCAGCACAATGCTAAACAAGCACACTGTTCAGCTGAACACATTCCAGCACAATGCTAAACAAACACACTGTTCAGCTGAACACATTCCAGCACAATGCTAAACAAACACACTGTTCAGCTGAACACATTCCAGCACAATGCTAAACAAACACACTGTTCAGCTGAACACATTCCAGCACAATGCTAAACAAACACACTGTTCAGCTGATCACATTCCAGCACAATGCTAAACAAACACACTGTTCAGCTGAACACATTCCAGCACAATGCTAAACAAGCACACTGTTCAGCTGAACACATTCCAGCACAATGCTAAACAAACACACTGTTCAGCTGAACACATTCCAGCACAATGCTAAACAAACACACTGTTCAGCTGATCACATTCCAGCACAATGCTAAACAAGCACACTGTTCAGCTGAACACATTCCAGCACAATGCTAAACAAACACACTGTTCAGCTGAACACATTCCAGCACAATGCTAAACAAACACACTGTTCAGCTGAACACATTCCAGCACAATGCTAAACAAGCACACTGTTCAGCTGATCACATTCCAGCACAATGCTAAACAAGCACACTGTTCAGCTGATCACATTCCAGCACAATGCTAAACAAGCACACTGTTCAGCTGAACACATTCCAGCACAATGCTAAACAAGCACACTGTTCAGCTGATCACATTCCAGCACAATGCTAAACAAACACACTGTTCAGCTGAACACATTCCAGCACAATGCTAAACAAACACACTGTTCAGCTGAACACATTCCAGCACAATGCTAAACAAACACACTGTTCAGCTGAACACATTCCAGCACAATGCTAAACAAACACACTGTTCAGCTGAACACATTCCAGCACAATGCTAAACAAACACACTGTTCAGCTGAACACATTCCAGCACAATGCTAAACAAACACACTGTTCAGCTGAACACATTCCAGCACAATGCTAAACAAGCACACTGTTCAGCTGAACACATTCCAGCACAATGCTAAACAAACACACTGTTCAGCTGAACACATTCCAGCACAATGCTAAACAAACACACTGTTCAGCTGAACACATTCCAGCACAATGCTAAACAAACACACTGTTCAGCTGAACACATTCCAGCACAATGCTAAACAAGCACACTGTTCAGCTGAACACATTCCAGCACAATGCTAAACAAACACACTGTTCAGCTGATCACATTCCAGCACAATGCTAAACAAGCACACTGTTCAGCTGATCACATTCCAGCACAATGCTAAACAAACACACTGTTCAGCTGAACACATTCCAGCACAATGCTAAACAAGCACACTGTTCAGCTGATCACATTCCAGCACAATGCTAAACAAGCACACTGTTCAGCTGATCACATTCCAGCACAATGCTAAACAAACACACTGTTCAGCTGATCACATTCCAGCACAATGCTAAACAAGCACACTGTTCAGCTGAACACATTCCAGCACAATGCTAAACAAGCACACTGTTCAGCTGATCACATTCCAGCACAATGCTAAACAAGCACACTGTTCAGCTGATCACATTCCAGCACAATGCTAAACAAACACACTGTTCAGCTGAACACATTCCAGCACAATGCTAAACAAGCACACTGTTCAGCTGATCACATTCCAGCACAATGCTAAACAAGCACACTGTTCAGCTGATCACATTCCAGCACAATGCTAAACAAGCACACTGTTCAGCTGATCACATTCCAGCACAATGCTAAACAAGCACACTGTTCAGCTGATCACATTCCAGCACAATGCTAAACAAGCACACTGTTCAGCTGATCACATTCCGGCACAATGCTAAACAAGCACACTGTTCAGCTGAACACATTCCAGCACAATGCTAAACAAACACACTGTTCAGCTGAACACATTCCAGCACAATGCTAAACAAACACACTGTTCAGCTGAACACATTCCAGCACAATGCTAAACAAACACACTGTTCAGCTGAACACATTCCAGCACAATGCTAAACAAACACACTGTTCAGCTGAACACATTCCAGCACAATGCTAAACAAGCACACTGTTCACTGTTCCAGCTGAACACATTCCTGAACACATTCCAGCACAATGCTAAACAAACACACTGTTCAGCTGAACACATTCCAGCACAATGCTAAACAAGCACACTGTTCAGCTGAACACATTCCAGCACAATGCTAAACAAGCACACTGTTCAGCTGAACACATTCCAGCACAATGCTAAACAAGCACACTGTTCAGCTGAACACATTCCAGCACAATGCTAAACAAACACACTGTTCAGCTGATCACATTCCAGCACAATGCTAAACAAGCACACTGTTCAGCTGAACACATTCCAGCACAATGCTAAACAAGCACACTGTTCAGCTGAACACATTCCAGCACAATGCTAAACAAACACACTGTTCAGCTGAACACATTCCAGCACAATGCTAAACAAACACACTGTTCAGCTGATCACATTCCAGCACAATGCTAAACAAGCACACTGTTCAGCTGATCACATTCCAGCACAATGCTAAACAAACATGGAACTTGGTGTAGAGCCATGTTTCACAACCTGTTACTGATCTGTTGTTACTCATCTGAGAAGCTGTTGATACGGATTAAAAGTGGCTGCAACATGTTTATTATTATTATTATTATTATTATTATTATTATTATTATTATTATTATTATTATTACTAATAATACTAATATATAATACTAATACTAATACTAATAATAATAATAATAATAATAGTTTTTCAATTACTGTTAGCAACTGCTTATACCAATTAGTTCAGGTGCTGTTATCGTGCGC
Source organism: Polyodon spathula (assembly GCF_017654505.1). Taxonomy (NCBI): domain Eukaryota; kingdom Metazoa; phylum Chordata; class Actinopteri; order Acipenseriformes; family Polyodontidae; genus Polyodon; species Polyodon spathula. Next base: position 93,381,316 of record NC_054537.1, read on the forward strand.
TTGCTAAAAAGAAAAAAAAAATCCCATTTCTGAAAAAACTTAACGTTTTATGGATCAGGCGAGATGGCACAGTGTTTTTTTTTTGTTTTGTTTGGTTTGGTTTTTGTTCACAAAGCACCTGCATAATTGTTATATAGAAGCCCCAGCTGCAATTGAATGATAAAAGCCATGTATTTACCACAGCTTTAGAGGCTATCTCTGCAGTGTTTGTGCTGGTGTTCTGTCCCAGTCCATCCCCAGGTTTGCCAGTATGTAATGTGACGTAGGATTAGAGATAGGGCATTGATCTTGGGTGCAGATGCTGCATTATCGATCATGGCTCTTCAAGGAGAGGAGGGAGAGAAAAAGTCATTAGGATTTGAGCAATTATATGAGTTCACTACAGGCAGTACATTTCATTGATGAAAGTGTAAAATGTGCCACAATTGTACCGTCTAATGCGTCACTGTTATTTTTGTTAGACCAAGTGCTGCTTAGCTATGTAATGTAAATCTTTCAGATACTGGCTTCTGAGACTTGTGTTCTTATACAGGTAAAATCAGGTGCAGATTCATGATTAACTGACTAGACCCACGTTATTTTGGCATCACATCTATTTTCCTCCACTAACTTGAGTTTTGCAATCACATTCTTGGAGGCTGTCATTTCCTATACTCACTAAGCTTTGCTTGTCATGCAATTTAATAATTAGATTGAGGAGCAGTAAACTGTTGTTATGTCACTTGTTAATTCATTAGCAGTATTCTGAAACCCGAAAGAGACCTTGTTGAGATTGCAATAAATGTTGAAAAGCCTAAAAGAATAATTTGACATGGTACTCGAAATCCTTTTGTTTTTGTGGTATCCACTGGAGTTTCTTACATCTTGTAGTGCCATGCAAGACAAAATGGCTGCCTACAATAGAAGATATACTGTAAACCCCCTTTTATTTGTGTGCCATTCAATTCTCCTCTAGAAGTAAGTTGGCGAAGACCAATTTAGTGATCAATTCAAGTCACAATGTTGATTAGAGTTAAAATACTCCCTGGTAACATCAAGTAGCTGAATGATATAAAGTGTCCCCTCTACTGTACATTTAACATATTCCATGAATCACATCACTGTATGTGCTTTAAAATATATAGTAATTCATTGTGGAAACCAGCTTGGCCAAATGCGGTTATACTGTTCAATACACTGAAAATGTTTTACATAGTGCAGTGCTGTTACACAGTGCTTCTCATGGACTGTATTAATAGCAAATACAATTCCAGGTGACCCCAAAGTCATCTGGAGGGCATTATTACCACTAGATTGCTTTTCTATTTGTTATTAGTGTCTAACCATTCACAGCATAGGGAGTGTGACTCCACTATATGTCAGCCCTACAGTTCTGGGGAGGTTCTATGACCTGATGTTGCTCGATAAATTACTTCTCCAAATTCCCCACTTCCCATGGTGCATCCCATGCATATTTAAGTAGCTGTGCTGTTCTGCCAGCATGATCTGCTAAATGCATTCCTTTAAAAAACGTGTATGTAATAAGCTGACCTTTAAAATGGCACTATTAAATATTTATCAAAAATAATAACAGATGAGTGTATTTTGGCAGCTGAGCTCGTCGTGAGAATTAGAACCGCCTGTTGGTATTGAGTAACTCGGTAGCTTACTTGATATAACCCACTGAACATGGCTGCACATTGACTCAATTAAATAGAAATTATTAGGTTGGTTCCTGTGAAGTTTAAAAATCAAGTGCCAGCAATTCTGTTTGCATCTTGAGTGTCCTGATTGCACTGCCCAAAGCTTTGTAGCTGAAATATTAGAGAAAATAAAACCTCTTACAGGACCTGAAAAAGAGTGCAAATTATATCAAACGCCACAGTAAAATACTCCACAACAACCCAATTAGTTTTCTTCTGGGTCCCAGGGTTATCAGACAGAGTTATACCAGACATTTTCTTTTATAGTGTGCAGCACTTAATGATTTTGTGAAAATTTGGTGAAATTGTGTAAATGCTGTGGCCTGCATTTTTTTTCATGGCCCTGAGATTTTCTCATGGACTACAGGTTGGGAACCTCTGTCTCAGCACCTATTGGATACCAAGAAAAACATTTCACACACAGGATTCTGTTTACATGCTAATGACAGTTTACAACTACCTGACTTAACAGCATTGACAGCTGATACAGGAAAAAAAAAACACAGCTAATCTCAGATCTTCATAGCAGGATGTCAAACCTGTACGAAAAACAGCAAATTCAGATTCCTCCAGTCAATCTCCTATGTCACCATAGTGGTTCAGTCTTACTCTTTCTATCATTTGCCCAGAATATCAAGCCACCATCTATCAATCCATGGTGGTCAGAAACGTGTTTGAAGAGCTTGTACAGTATCCCCCTGTTGGAAGATGCACCTCTGTTGAGGGTAGCTCCCATCAAACCACAAGGTGAGATCCTGGACCAACAGTCTAAACATTCTTTACCACCTTAATCCATCACACCTGTTAAGCTGTGCCTTGATGTCCCAATTGAAATTGTGTGTATGTGTGTGTGTGTATACACACACCGCTGTGCAAAAGTCTTAGACATGTTGCATTTTTCTGCTCTGATGCATTATAAGCATCAAAACCTCCACTAGTGTTTTTTACTATTGTAACAACCTTGACTTGCATAAAAAAGGAAAAACATTGAGTGAAATAGCTTGCATCACTTGATTTTTAAGGTGTGATATCTGAACCATAATCAACAAGAGGGCAGCATGTTTTCCTCAAGGACTTCTCTATACTTTGCTCCATTAATTTTCCCTTCTATCCTGACAAGTACCCCAGTCCATGCCGATGAGAATCATCCCCATAACATGATGCTGCCACCACCATGCTTCACAGTATGGATGGTGTTTTTGGGTGATGTGCTGTGTTGGGTTTGTGCCAAACATAAAGCTTTGCATTTAGGCCAAAAAGTTCCATTTTAGTTTTGTCAGACCACAAAACTTTTTTGCCACATGGCTACAGAATCTCCTGAGTGTTTTTTTTGCATACTTCAAACGGGATTCAAGGTGGGCTTTCTTGAGTAATGGCTTCCTTCTTGTCACCCTACCATACAGGCTAGATTTGTGGAGTACTTGGGCTACTTGTTGTCACATTGGCCTATTTGTAGCCTCTCTGATCAGTTTCCTTCTTGCTCAGTCATCCTGTTTGGAAAGATGGCCTGATCTAGGCTGGGTCTTGGTGGTGCCATACGCCTTCCACTTCTTAATAATCATCTTGACCGTGTTCCAAGGGATATTCAAGGCCTTTGATGTTTTTTTATACCCATCCCTTGATCTGTGCCTTTCAACAACTTTGTTCCAGAGTTCTTTTAAAAGCGCCTTGGTGCTCATGGTTGAGTCTTTGCTTTGAAATGCACTACCCAGCAGAGGGAACCTACAGCAACTGCTGAATTTATCCTGAAATCATGTGAATCACTACAATTTAACACAGATGGAGCTTGGTGTGTGATTTTGAAGGTGATTGGTTATACCTGAGCTAATTTAGGATTGCTATTACAAGGGGGGTAGACACTTATCCAACCAAGCTATTTCCATTTTTATTTTTAATTAATTTTCTACACATTTCTAGAAATTTTTTTTTCACTTAGAAGTTGTGGAGTAAATGAAAAAAAAAACGACTTTAATGCAATTTAATTCTAGGCTATAAGGCAACAAAAGGTGAACATTTTGAAAGGGGTGTAGACTTTCTATAGGCACTATATATACTGCTTTATCATTTTCTAGTCAGCCCTGTACATTGCCTGACGTGCTCATGCTGTTTTAAGGTTAAATGCCAGCTCAGGCTGCCAGGAACTGCCATGTGGTAATTGATAAATTTACAAGCTTCCTGTCTGATTCGGAGCAAATCAATACATTGACCTGAAGAGCAATCACAACCTGGAGGTATTAAAGGCAGAAAGAGATTTTTTTTTGTCTTGTCTATCAGAAGCCACAAATCAACGGCATAAAAAAAAAAGCTGTGAGTGACTAATAAGCCCCTTCCGTGGTTTTGTAATGGCAGTAGAAACAACAGCAGAAGCAGGTTTCCATGTGGGTAACTATGCTAACCAGGACCGGTGACTGGGTGTTCTACCCATGTTCTTGAACCACGTAGTGTATGAGTCATTGAGATCTACAATATATCACCCTTTTAATTTAGAAATGACCATTTAAAGTTGTTAAAGTATGTTAAAAATGAACACAAGGCCAAGTGTTTGTCTTTGATAGGCATGCTGTAACAGTCAAAATGCAACACAACAGTTTGTTTAGTACAAAAATACAGAAACCGTGTCTTTTTCCCGTTCTTTTGCCATTGTTTAGAAAGATGTTTAGTTTTGGTAAACTAAAAATATTAAGGCTGACACACAATTACATAAAATTTGTGTTTGTTATTTTCTGTCTCTTTAAGAACCTCAGCATGACTTTTTTTGACAAAAAAAAGTTTGAACAGCTCTGCCCTAATTGTATGCCTCCCTGCCTGCCTGTAAAAAAAAAAAAAAAAAAAAAACAGACATGAAGGGGCTCCAATTTACTAATGTAGATTGCCTGTCTGAGGCCTAAATAAATAATAGTAATAATAAAGCATCACCATGCCAGCATTGCTTCATTAATAGGGATTGCAGTAGCTTGGCATGCTGATGGCTCTCCAGCTAACTATCATCTATGATATTGAATACAGAGTGTCAGAATTCTCTTTAGTCTGGGCTATAAGTGAGATAAAGTGGATTTTGTGGCATGGTAGCATGGCAGCCCAGATAGTATTGGCAGGGAGAGAGACTCAAACACAGAAATTGCAAGTTAAATGCACTAGTGGACTCTTTATTTTACAAAAAATAGCACAGACAAAACACATTTAACAAAACAAATGGCACAAGGGCCAAAACAAAAGGTTCTACAAAAAACTCAGGACCGTAAACAAAGGACGGGACAGCACAGCATGCAACACAAACCTCCACCTCTACAACACTAATTCTACTAACCCTTTACACCCGTTAACATCTATTTTATACACTTGTGGCTGGAGCTTAATTAATCTTTTGATAATGTATTCACTTGTTGGCTCCAGTCACATTCCCATGTGTTTTGACAGGGAGCAATGTAACCCCCTCCCTGCCAACCTAATATTCCCCATACCCACACACCGGCAGGACTTCCACCCTGCCACAGGACTCATGGAAAATTTCTCTGGTTCCCCAGGAGACATGGTAACTGCTACCATGATGTACCATGGATTACTGATCAGTTAGAGTGGAAACTCTTAAATTAAATAAATAAATAAACATTGCCCTAAATATAAAAGCTTTCCAAGCATTATGTATGTAGGTACCTAATTAGCATACCTTCAGTGCAAAACTCAAAAGGGGTGATGTGGTCGGAATGAGTATTTTCTGTCTAAAATGGTTCTGCTTGTTTCAAAGAATCATAATGGAGATGGAAACCTATTTCAAACAAGCTCCATCTAAAATAAACCACCTGTTTGGACCTTTTTGGAGCAAGTGAAATATTGAATGCAGAAAGCTACGATTTTGTATTTATGTGATGAAGTTAAAGCACCCTGAGGGGTCCATGCATTGGCAGTATCTCTCACAGCCGTGTCATTCTTTGCCACGGTTGTTTATATGATATCTTATTATACACTCACATCTTATTCATTTTCATATATGCAACCAGGTATGGAGGATATTTTATGCCAAAATGAAAAATAAATAACTATAAATACAAATAAATAAACACATGTCCATATATTTATTTATGTATTTGTTTATTTATTCATGTATTTTTCATTTCAGCATAAAAAAAGTGCCAAAACCGGGTACATGAAACTATAATTCAATTAATAGAACATTCATTTAAAATTAGGTTACATTGAAATGACCTGTCTAAGTTTACTTTTTTTTCTCTGTCCTGACGTACAGACTGTCAGAAGGCATGTTTGATATTCACAGCCCATCTACATCGAAAAGTGCTCGTTCATTCTCAGTTGTTAGGGTTTTGGATATCAGAGTTCAGTTGGATGGGAAATCTTTCATGAACAGCCCATTCAGAGAGGGGGTGTTCATTCTGTCACGGTGACCCTGACAATCAAGAGTATCTTCCCGCTGTCCGAAACTCGCTGCCTCTGTCTATTTTAACCCTATTCTTATTCCGAATGTTGTTTCCATCAAAAAACTTTTTCCTTTGTTTTCCGACAGGTGGTGCAGTTTACATGAAGGTGGTGGAATAACTATTCAGTATTTAAATAAGAAACATATATGCTAATGACACAAATTACGTCTTTTCAGGATTTCAATGGACAGGAGGGATGAAAGGTAGTAAAGGCAGAGAAAGCAGAGAAGATTTGTTTAAAAGAACACAAAAATAAAGCATGTACATCAGGACAAAAGGAAAAAAGTAAAGTTAGAGAGCTGTAATGTATAGTTAATAATATATTAATGTAGCCAAATTTGTTTAATGTATGTACTGTATTAAATTATAGTTTTATGTACCCGGTTATGCAGGATATTTTATGCCAAAATGAAAAATAAAAAGTGAATGAATACATAATAAATAAATATAAATATATAGACATGTACTTCACTATAACGAAACCCCATGGGACCTGGAGAAATGTTTGTTATATCAGGGTGTTCACTATAATAAGGTTTGGCATTTTTCTGTATCACAATAATAACAAAACGGCAATTTTAAATTGAACATCAATATATAGTACTTTTATGAAGATTCCTTCACATTAATCAACATTTAAACAGTGTTGTGACAAGGTACTCATGTCACATGTGTGGGTAACCGCATTGCAAGACAGAGGAGTTAAACGCCGGCACAGATGCGCAGGATTTATTAAACACAAAACAGAAAGTAAACAAATGGGTCACATGACTCTACCAACGATGGTTATGGACAGACGACACATACAAGACAGGCAGGCAAATCAAACATAACAACTCCAAAAAGCACGCAAAACAAACCTGTTTCCACATATAAATTCCGCCAACACTAATTCCCCCTGTGGTATGTTTAAGAGAAAACAGTACAGAAATGAAAAAGGAACAGTAATTACATGTCCTTTCTCTTGAAAAAACTAGCCAGCGCAGATTGCTCCTAACGCCCTTTGCCTTGTTTCAGTTTGTGTGAAGATGATGGACAGGCAATGGTGTTTTGTTTTCACTGAGAGAGTAACACTCTTGACACTGGAGAAAGTTCAACGTCAGTCAGGACTGAGATCGTTGTATCCGGGTCAATCCTGTACGTGATCATTCTAATAGGGCTAAATTTGCATTGAAAAAAACTGTTCTTGCTGTTGGGATCATTAAAAACGGGTGTTTGTTATAAGAAGGGTTCTGTATTTATTTCTATATTTGTTTATGTATTGATTTATGTATTTGTTTATTTATTTATTTTTTATTTTGGCATAAAATATCCTCCATACCTGTTACACTTTATGAAAATGAATAACAATTGAGTGTTCAATAGGATATCATACAAACAACCTTGGCAAGGAATGACACAGCTATGAGTGATACTGCCAATGCATGGACCCCTCAGGGTGCTTGACTCTAAATCCTCTTTAACTTCATCACATAACTACAATATCATATCTTCACAGCACTTCGGTTAGGTCCAAACAGGTGGTTTATTTTAGACAGAGTCTGTTTGAAATAGGATCCCCTCTCCATTAGGATTCTTTGAAACAGGCAGAACCATTTTAGACTGAAAACGCTCATTCTGACCACATCAACTCTTTTGATTTTTGCACTGGGGGTATGTTAATTAGGTACCCACTTCATTTGCATAACAGCCATGTTAATTGGGGTTTTGAGACTGTTCTTATCCACATTGGGCATTTTATATTTTTGCATGCAACATGGAAAGTTAAAGCCACAAAAGCCATCCCCGACGGTTGGAAAAGCTTTGATATTTGGGGCTGGTTTGTTTGAGCAGCCATCACAACATGCACTATACTGTAGTATAGCCATGTGAACAATCCAGGAAGGTTAACTGATGTAATGCCACTTGACAGGTACAGCAATTTCAAATGTCCAGGCAGAAGAAGACACCATGATAACATGAAGCTTCTCAGGGCTAGACAGCTTAACAGGGACAATATCATCACACTGGGCCAAATCCTGGGGGTGAGTTAATGCTGTGGGCAGCCAAACGGTTTGAACAAAATCGATCGGTGAACAGGAAGCAGGAAAGCAAAAGCAAAGCACTAGCGCTTAAGAAATTAATTTTTCCTGTCATTCTATACTGAGAAACGTATCGGTTATATTTGAGCATCAAAAGAAACGTATCACTTATATTTGGATCAAATTCTCTAGATGTGATCGAAAAATGACAAGCTCTGTTTTAGAGCAGGTGCAGTGACTTTTTATTGTGCTGATTAACAATTGACATCATGAACATACTGCAAAATGATCTGTCAGTCTTGGACAGGTGCTCTGACTCTTGGTCTCCCAGTACATGGCCTGTCAATGACAGAAGGTGTCTGGTTATACCGTCTCGCCAGGTTTGAAATTGCTGGCTGTGAGCTCCCAAGATGGCAAGCCACAGTGACTGCCCTAGTCCAGCCTCCAACATGCCAATTGCACGAAGGTGCTGCTCTCTTGACAGACGTGGCGTGGCATATATATATATATATATATATATATATATATATATATATATATATATATATATATATATTCTGTTATGTTTTTTATTGCTTTTATTCAAGCTTGCAATTCAGCAGCTGAAATCACTCCATATCCAGTGTCCAATCAACTGTCTCACTAATTAGTTGATTAAGTGCATATGACTCAAGCATGTCATGGTCAAGGATGAATGATCGACTGATTAAAAAGAAACCAAAAACAATTCGTCAATGTCCATCATTTATATACCTTATTGTTTTTGAAAATAAATGTGTTATAATAGTGTATATAATAAGTTTCTTTTGATGCTCGATATAAATTAAATAGTTATGCATTTGAATGGATCAGCATGAAAAAGGAGAAGATATGCTGGATTCAGGGTTGATATGAACAACATCACAAATCTTGAAATACAAATCAATTAATCATTATTTTTCTTTAATCAAGTAAAAACAAACCCTTGAACAAATTTGCATTTGCAATAACGCCTTGTTAGTAGACCGTGCCTTTAAGAAAGTACATTCTGTGGTGAAGTGAAAATGGAATGAGTTGATAAACAGAATTCATATATACTTTGAAAGAGAAACGACATGAAGGAAAGTAAATAGATGTGTTGACAGTCTAATACACGAATAGATAGATTGGATCTGACCGTCTTGCTCCTATTTTGAGGGCTCTTGACGCTTATGTGAGGATGATTCACAATCACTGCAGTACAGTTATTATAAATAGAGTTTAAAAAGTCATGCAGTTAGAGTATTCTGTAGAGAACCATAGTCCTACAGTATAATGAAAGCAGAGAATAATCCAGGATGAAGGGTTTTTTCACTTTGTTTTTGTTTCATTTTTCATTACATTTTTGTCCTTTAATAAAATAGTCTATTGTTAATAACCATTCCATTTTATTTCACATCTTACAAAGTATCCCATCAGGACCATAACATATTGCAGCCTGCTTAGCTTGACACGTTTTATGTAGCATCAGTATATTATTCCACCCCAGGCGGGTTGTAGAGTTTGAGACGAACCATCTTGTTTCTTATCAGAGAAGATTTCTGTATTTTTTTAGGTCAGCCCAACTTGTCTAAACTCATCTCTGGCTCCAGACCAAATAATGTAAAAATCAGAATGTACAGTAGTTCAAAGTAAAGTTATAATGTTTAAAAAAAAAAAAAAAAATTCTATCTAAATAGTTTACTTTAGTAGTATATTTTAGTACAGTATTCACTTCAGTATTAAAAAAGTAACATTTCAGCCAGGTCTTCCCACATACTTTAGTTGCCTCCTCGCACATATATTGACCTTTCACCCAGAAGCAAATGCTCAAGGAAACATCCATGTTTCCAGGAGTATCCACATATTACCCCAATCCCAACCTCAATGAGGGATGGCTGAGTGCTATTTTTATACAACCTATTCCAAGTGTAGATGCTCCCGATGCATGTTGGACCGATTCCTCAGACCTTGCACATTACGGGAGGTGACTCCCATTGCACAATCGTGATAACCTAACTTACTGATTAAGGACAGCATCCTGTCGCTCTGTACATATAGGATAACAATAATAGCGTAACTGAAAAACAAAATCAATGTACAATGTGCAGGCCTTATCTTTATGGAAACCTCTCTTATTCATCTTCCCGTCTCTCCTTACTTCCTGCAGCTTAAATAAGAGACCTTTAACACCCTGCCAGGAAGCTGAAGAACACAAAAGCACACAGGAGCTTTCTAAAGGCCTCAGTGTGGGAAAATTGTGGAAATATTATATATATATATATATATATATATATATATATATATATATATATATATATATATATATACAATACACACACACACATACACACACACACACACACACACTTAGACATGTTGCATTTTTCTGCCCTGGTGGATTATGAGCATTAATAATTTACTCAAAGCCTCCACTAGTGTTTTTTACTATTATAACAACATTGACTTGCATAAAGAGCAAAAAAGATTGAGTGAAATAGCTTGCTTCATTTGATTTTCAGGGTGTGGTATCCGAAACATAATCAACAAGTACAGAGAAACATCTTCTTTAATTGACAAACCCAGGACTGGAAGACCCAATAAACTGTCTAACAAGAATGGGCAATACTGGAAGATAATATCCTTAAGGAATAGAAAGACAAGCATTGAATTGACAACAGAACTGGCAGAAGGCACAAGTGTCATTGTCCATCCATCAACAGTACGAAGGTCACTCTTGAAATCAGGACTTAAATGATGTGTTGCAGTAAGAATACCTCTTTAAGAAAGGGGAACAAGGCTAAAATATGCACAAGTATATAGAAATAGGACTATAGAACAATGATCAAATGTTCTTTGGACTGTTAATGGATGGACAACTACACCTGTACCTTCTGACAGTTCTGTTGTCAGTTCAATCAATTTTAAACTGGGACAGAATGGAAATATTGTAAATAGCTTCCAGTGTCCAAGCTATGGGGAAGCTCTAGCTCAGTGGTACTCCCCTCTGGCCGTCGAGATGCAATCCAGTCCAGGTTTTTACTTCAAGCAGGTTTTAATGTAGTTAACTGAAGCTGCTAAGAGGCGATTAACTAAGTTAGGGCCTGGTTGGACTAAAGACCAGGGGCCTCATTTATCAACCGTGCGTACGCACAGATCTGTGCATAAACTGTGTTTACGCTCGATTCCACGCAAACTTTATGATTTATCAAATTTCAACTTAACGTGGAAAAGTGCGTAACTTTTCGCAAACTTCTGCCCATCCATACGCTACTTCCAGTGGCTGAAAAGTGATATTGCATGCTTGAAACATGTTTTGTTAAATAAAATAAGATATGGGGGCATTTGTACAATAGTTATTCAAGGGCTATTGTTTTATTGCATATAAATGCATCAGCACAAGTGGATAACCACTGTGATAACAGCATATGGTTAATATAATTATGACCATGCACATCCAAAGAATAACATGATGAACACATTTTTTCAGCTACTTTCTACTATTAAACTGTTACTATTAAACATGATGAAATGTGTTAAA